>NC_051159.1:110695824-110995824 GCF_013339745.2 Dermacentor silvarum | reverse complement strand
TGCCCCTTTTCTTGTGTGTGTTTGGTCTAGATTATTCACCACATGTAAAAGCTCACAAGTTGACTCATCGGCATATGGTACGTTGTAGTGTGCTGTAAACCAGTGAACAACTTCCAAGTTGCTTTTAAAACTTGTTAAGAAGTGACCGTAAGTACCGATAGCCTTAAAGTTCAGATAAAAAAGACGCAGTGTTCCCTGCTTTTGTGAATGTTTCTGTGACGTGTTCGTGCTTGGCATTTTGACACTGCTATCAGAAAACAGAGAAAGTGCAGTTACAGATAGCTGATAAGAACTTGCTTGCGAGATAAGGAGATGACACGTGCAATTCTAGAAGCTTCTCAGTAGGGTGGGTTTGTAAGGGCAGTCTTTCGTTGGTGTCACCAGGCCAAGATTAGCCTTTCCAAGTGTAGTAAGCAGCTGCTTGTCTTTATGGGCCATGTGATTCCCATTCTCTGTTAACGAAACTTTTGCTCTAGACCAGTGAGGCAGCGGTTAAATGTTGCATAAGTCTGTGCACTTTTATTGATTCTTCAGGGCTGTAATGATCTGCAATTCACTTTTTCTTTTTTTTTTTTAATCCTGTCACTGTGGCCTCCTGTTTGGTACCACGCGCAATATTGCATTGATAATGAATCTGGAGCTTTGCTTGTTATGGGCACTCCCTCAACCTTTTGAGATATCTAACAAAAGCAGGACCTTCTTATTTTCGTAGCCTGAAGAACTTCTTAAAAGCATATGAGAGAAATAGTTTGGTTTTCAGTACTTGATGTTTCTTTGTTGTGAAATGCTGAAGACAACCTGTGCGTAATGATATCTCAACATAGTTTTTTCTGTTATGGCTGTCTCGCTAATGATCAGCTCATGCACTGGTATTGGTGGTATTAAAATTAGAGGCAGTTGTAGCTTTGCAGAGCTACTTATTAGCATTTGCATTACCTCCAACACATTTAGGAAACCAATACGTTCAGGACTGCCCAAAAATGTAACACCTGCTCGTTGCTAAATGGGAGCAGGCAATCTTTTTGGTCAATGCAGGGAAAAGTAACCTGAAGGGGGTTTGGTTGCGTAACTGTGTCAAGAAGGAACAACACATAGAATGAACCATAGTACTAATGCAGTGTTGGCTGGCATGTACTTAAATGACAGCAGCACTGCCACGTCTTCAGATATTCGTGTTACCCACCGTGGTGGCATAGTGACTTTGGCGTTGTGCTGCTAAGTCTGAAGGCGCGGGTTGTGCGCGCAGACCATAGAATGTGAAATTGTGGCACACGGACCTTTCTTGGATGGCAGTCACTACCGATAGTGATGTGTTGACATGGTAGCCGTGGCAGTGTTTACTGCTCCCGTAGCTTCTGTCTCTTCCATGTTGCCCTCGACGACGACACATAGAGTGGATGATGGTCCTTCTGTATCTGACGTGGCAAGTGCGTTGACCACCACAAGGGTGTTCACAGAGAAGTGGGGCCTGATTGAGAAACTGGCTCGCAGCCTTGCTGAGTTTGAGGATGCCGTTAACATGGATAAAACCACTAGATGACAGTGGCCATGAATGTACCACTATTAACCAGACATATGCGACATGTTGAAAGAAGATGCGAACTCATAGGTGTCGAGTGGTGCCTATGCAAGGTCACCTCGCTGACTTGAAAGAGCCGAAAAACGAACAACTACTCTCTGCAACATCAACTTTATTTTCTGAAGTAATAAGCACGTGATGCCCGGCAGTGGCCAGACAGCTTTCCTGGCGAGATTCGAAAGCACGGTAGAGCCCATGTAAACTAGGGGCGGCCGGCATGTGGTAGACGTGGCTTTGGTTACAGAACGAAAAGAAGACACATTCATTTTCTTCGTACTGTTTTCATAATACATTCCCAGTCAACTTCCACCAGAATGTTGGCTGCCAAGCATGGTAATCTTAGAACATATTTGAACAGAACAACTTTAATATGCGTGCATGAAAAAATAGTTGACTTCGTCCATTCGCATTAGTTGAGCGACTCGAATACACACCTTTCGTTCATATCCCAATTTGATCATGGGTGCCAAGTTTGTCGCCATGCGCCATGCGCTCTTCTGAAAATACACGTGATGAAGCTGATGGCGTCAAGCCCTTTCTGTTTGTGCTGGCAATCCAAGGCTGACGCTTGTCTGCAACTGCAGTGGTGGAGTCCACGGAGTCACCGTGGCTGAAGGTGCACTTCACATTCGCTTCTGAAATTTTTTTTTGCAACTGAATACAGCACAGTGGCAGCCCGTTGACCTTGGGTTTGTTATCTGACGTCACAGCAATCACAGACAGAGCACGTTGGAATTGCACTAATTCGCAATGACACTTCTACTGTTCCAAGCTGCCGCTGGGAGAAACAGGTGATCCGCACATTACCAGTGTGAGGAGAAGAGTGGCGTGGTGCGCTTGTTCAAGGCTACGTTCCTCCTCACTAATAAAATGGTCAATACTCTGTCGATATTGACAGAAGTGGACTGGAGGGGGTTTGCACAGTCTCGTGCATTGAGAATTATTACTGATGCTAAGAAACAGTTTAAGGCACAGGCAGAAATTACTGCCTACTATGCATAGATTTGTTTTCAATGAATAGATTCCTTGCCTTGCTTTTCACCTGTCTAATAAAAATTCCCTGTATTATGAACACATTGGAATAAGCTCTTTATGGGTGAGTTTGGATATATTGAATCACGTGATATATAAAACTAGTTTCAGCGCATAAGCCTGTTTGTTATAACTTGGCTTGGCTGGAATATGTGTTGTATTATATTTCCACACATCCATTGTTGTACATTTTGCCACTGATCTTGTTGGATGGAATTATGGTTGTTATTATGTTACTGCTCTCATGCATTACGCGCCTGCTGTATCAGGAACTCCGGAAACGTTGACACTTCGATAATGAGACATGCCTATCTTATCAGATTCTATGTGCGACATGAATAGTGGGCGCAGATTTTTTAATCTATGCTTGCACCATAAACTGCTCTGGAATGTCTGGCGATGCATGTATAAATAGCGGACAGGCTTGAGCAGTTGGATTCGATTTGACAACTGCTGACCGCACTCACCGTGTCATTGTAAGTTATGTGTTGCTTCACTTTCTGAGCACAGGTTTGTCCAATGCACCTTACTCTATCTGACAGTGTATCCACCTCAATGCTCTCATTATTCTGTGCCAATTGCAATGTTATCCCAAGAGAAAGAGAATATACTTATATTTGTTGTTCTGACCAGAAATGTTGTTGTTTGGAATGCTGTTTCATGTCATCTGTATTCAAATCATTTGGGGCAGTACCGTATAAGGCCGAGATTTTTTTTTTTTTTGTTATCTGTAACTGTAGGGATTTTGGAGGTTGAGGTTTCCTGCATGCTTTCGGTGGCTCGCTACCATTATTTCAAATTCATTAGAAAAATGCTCCTTGCTAGGAATATTTAGAAAAACAAATTTAATGACTGATTTGTGATCTTCTGGATTTGTTGTTTTGTTCTGTGCATAAACTTCGTGCAGTGCAAACAACCATACTCGGGCCTAATTAAGGAAGTGTAACTAAAAGTTACCAGGCATTACGTCGCATTGACAATTTGCCTGTGTGTTTGCCTGAAGCACATTGTGCTGCTTAAAAATTCCTCAGACAAATTGCATCTTGTACGGTGAGAAAAATGTCAAAATTATGGAATTCTGCCATATCAGTAATGATGAACAAACTATCAGGCACTGTTATTTTGATTTCTCAGACAGAGAGGAGAACTGTCGAGGCAATGTGTGAATGGGTGTTTTCAGTACCTCCTAGGTGCAGCCACATCTATTGCTACCAGCACTCTAGAACGTTCAGTTGTGCACAACCTGTGTGAGAGAGTTCATAGAAATGTAGAAAATGTTTTCTTTTATTCTGTTATATTGGTACACTTTCTAGGTTATTTATTTGAGCTGCTATATTTTATATGAGTCAATGGGAAAATAATGTTCTGTATGCTGGTGTTTTACTTACATTAAGGGAGGAATTTACTTTCTAACAATTTTTAACTCATTGCACTTCCCTATTTACAGTATGCACAGGGAGGTTAGTGTGCTTGTGTATCTTTTTGTATACTACCTGTATACACTAACTAAACCAGGATCCCAGTTGACAGGTATATGGAAGGCATTCTTTTGTTAAACCTATTCTTTAGCTTTTTTTCGCTGCTTCACCCAGCATTGAAGTATTTGTGTCGAGGCCAAGCCTTTGACTTCAACTTGTGTTGTGCCACTGGCAATTGCAGCCGGTGCCGGCACAGCTCGTCGGCTCCCGACCTGCGCATGGCCGTGTACCAGCCGACGGCGCCGCTGTCTCTGCCTCTGCCGCGCCTCGGACCTGGTGGGGAGTTGGCTGGCAATGTGTCGACAGGTGGCTTTCAGTACTTCCTGGGAGCGGCCACATCCATTGCTACCAAGCTTCACGAGGAGACCATGACCTACCTCAACCAAGGTTGGTCACCGTATTTTACTTCAGCGCTAGTTAAGAGCTCAAAACTGGGTTTGCAGTATCTATCTGTCCTTTCTGTTAAGCTGTCGTCATCATGCTGTTGTTGTCATTATTGTGACCTCCTCATCCAATCCTTTGCTTCAACCTCATTATACGCCAAAGAAAAGCAAAACCTTGCCCCATTGCCGCCATCCCTGGGGCTCGAACTCGTGCCTCTGTGGCAATGTCTAGTTGCGAGCTCGACGCACTGACCACTAACTATTGTGCAACATTTATGTTTGGTGATGTTCACAAAATTTAGTGGAATATGCAGACTCTTGAGAGTGGTGGCATTTTTGCTTGTAATTCAGAGGCGAGAATTGACAATACTCAAGTGGATGAAAAGCGCATTGTGTGCATTGCCGAGAAATTGTTTTTTCAGTTGATGGTGGTGTCTGATTCGAGGGCCTGCTGCTGTTTGCAGTGAGTGAGTTGAGAGTGGGATGAATCAATGAAGTGCGCTATTTATATATATATATATATTTTGTTTGTAGTGTTGCCTTTATTTAATCCTTTAACTGCCACTCTCTAGATAACTCAGGCACTCACTCTCCCACAGCCCCTGCCACTCTAGAGTATGCTCATTCTGTGCTTTCAGCACACTCCCTGCCTCGCCAGAAGCAACTCCGTGCAAAAAATAGCATTGTATTGTTATTGTGCCATCTATGGAGAGCTAATATGAACACAAAAAAACAAACATTGAAAGTTAAATTTGTGACTGCAGGTGAAGCACATGTCTCAGGGCTCCGTCGTTGTGTCACGGCAGGGCAGCCATAGCGAACCAGTGTGGCAGGTTCATCCACACTTTCACTGGCGAAGAGATATATGAATACTTGATGAATTATAAATTGTCCGCTGAGCCAAAAATTGAAGAAAAACAAAGGAAGCGGCCGAGGCTGAGTATTGGAAGGACCGTCGTAACCATGACCAAAGTGGCATGTCCACCCGTCCCAAACTGTGACAGGCGAACGAATTTATGAACTGTTTACAAATACTGAAATGCAAGAAAACGGCGATGAATTACCAGCTTCTATGTAGCATTAAGTGTCCACTGAACCAGCATGTGATAAAAACCTGGCAGGGGCTGTGTAGTTAAAGAAAAAAAAAAAAAAAAAGAACTTGGCAGTCAAAGGGTTCAAAAAAGCTGTAGCTCTAGTAAAGCTCTTGGTAGTTTTAATTTTGATAAGTGATAATGTGTGATTCTGGCTTTATTGAGAGAGACCTCTAAACCTTAATTATTCTAATTTGAATCAAGGGTAGCTTGCACATAAATTATAATTTATTTTAATAATTTCTACTTTTTTCTTCCAAACAACCTGTGGCATTACAGAGTTCGAAGGCTTGAGTGCCATAGGCATTTTTCACTGAAGGTTCTTTGGTCCCTAAATCTTTGAGCTATTAGATTTTTTTGCATCCATGACTTTTTGCCAAGTTGGATAACTTTTCGTGCTGAGGCAAGCTGCTTATCTAGCAAGATGAGTAACAGCTGACAGTTTTTGATTAACTTACTCTGAAGCTGGTTGGTTTCCATTGGTGATATTTGTTGCCTGATGTTTTCACACAGGTCAATCATACGAGATTAAGCTCAAGAAACTTGGTGATCTCACAGAAATGCGGGGGAAGATGCTGAAGGTGAGTGTATAGATGTGACAGACGCCTCATCCTTTTATCTAACTTCACATCTTGTGGGCTTGCATCTCTGATGAAAGGACCTGCCATGATAGCTTAGTGGCTGTGGTGTTCTGGTGCTAAGCGCGATGTTGTGGGTTTGATCCTGGCCACAGCAGTCACATTTCAGTGGGGGCGAAATGCAAGAACGCTCCCGTTAGATTTAGGTGCACGTTAATGATCCCCAGGTGGTCAAAATTAATCCGAACTCCCCCACTACTGCATGCCTCATAATCAGATTATGTTTTCGGCACGAAAACCGTAAATATGTATCTATTTTTTTTTCTGTTTATATGATATATGAAGAGAGACTGACTCTGGGCTTGTTGAAACATGAGTAAGGAATGCTTGAATGTTTGCATTTTTTTAAAATGTTTAATGCCTTTATGAATGAAGTGAATGAATATTCTCTGCCCTTGCTTGGTTTTATTCCTAGAACCAAAATATACCTGCAAATCAAAACTTTCATGAGTGACTGTCAACTGTACTGCTTAGTACTTCAACTGCAAAATTTTGTTATAGAAGCTACGCACTATTTCCCAACTTTCTGCCAACTCTCTTTCATATGATTCTAAAAAGATATTACACGCCTGATTTATTATTATATTCACCGGAATACCAAAGAAGAAAACTTGCTCTGGAAAAAAAAAAGAAAAGGCCTTTTTCTGAGCATTTGTGGAAGTCTCATGTCTTCAATATAACTTGCTGTATATGTATCCACTTAACACATAATTATGGTCAATGTGTAGTGAGACAAATGTTCAACTTAATCTATTGTGATTATTGGCCACTTAAGTCATAAGGCATGGGTTCTCAAAGTGGGTTCCGCTGAACCCTGGGGTTCCGCAGGCCCCTGCTCGTGGTTCCGCGAGCCACTGATAAATTTTCCGTGGTCCCGCGCTCGCCAAGTGGCTAAAACGGCGAACACGAGGTGCGCTCGATCCACAGAACTTCCATTACCCATGCCCGAGTGTCAAAAAGCACATCACAGTGAGTAACGGAAACACGCGAACTGCGCAATAAATCCGCAAGCAGCTTGTAGCCACCCAAGCTCCGAAAACGGGCATCCATGGGCAGCGCGCCTAAGCTTTCACACTTGAATCTCGGAGGCCGTAACTTAGCACCATGCGCATTTCTCCCGTTTGTAGACAGGGTAGGTGCCGATAGCGTGCGCACGGACATATACGTCGGCGGAATAAAAAAGAAAAGAAAGAAATGCGCGCAGCACTGCAAATGCGTGCCGCAAAAGAGCAAAAACGGCACTAACGTCCAAAACCGAAGCGGCGCAGTCCGCATCGCTATGGTCCTCTGCGGCAATTGTACACGATATGTGACTGGCAGTAACGCCGGAATGCTTTGCGTCTAATTGTGCCCTCAAAGCCTTTATTCTTACGTTAATCGCCGCGCGTAACACCGCGTTGGCGGCTAGCCACGTGCCTTCATAAGTGCGTAGTCGCCATCTATGGTTGCGTTGATAGCCACCACAGTTTCGTCCGCAGCGGTTGCGGCAAACAGTAGTTTCGTTTTGACTCGGTACGTGCGTCGGCTGTGTGCCTTCACAACTGCATAGTCGCCATCCACGATCGAGTCGATAGCAACCGCGGTTTCTTGCACACTTGTTGCAGCAAACGGTAGTTTCGTTTTGACTTGGTGCGTGCGTCGGCCGCCTGCCTTCTGAACTGCAAAGTTGCCGTCCATGATTGCGTCGATAACGGCCGCGGTTTCATCCACAGCAGTTGCGGCAAGCAGTAGTTTCGCTTTGACTTAGTGCAAAGCTGTCGAAGATTCATGAAGAGCACCGGCTACATCGCGATGGACGGACAATTTGTTAGCGACTAGCTCACTAGCGATAAAATAATCGGGATGTGCGCGCGGTAGTGAAACGTGTGTCTCAGATGAAGACACGCGCCGCGGCCGCGCTGCGAAGGATGTCACGAGGCCTTCGCCGCTGCTAGCTCTAATCAGTCATGAGATGAGAATTTCAGCTTCCGCACTGCTCTTGTGCGAAATAAAAACAAGCCTTGCTGATTCTTTCAGTAAAAAGCATGCTGACGTAGTAAGCATTCATTTATTGTTTTCTTGATACCCTGGATAATTCGACATTCGGTTAATTAGGACATTTTAATTCAGTTAATTCAAGGGGGGGGGGGGGTTCCTTGGCGCTTCATGGAGCTTAGCAGGGTGCCCTGGAACGAACATGCTTGAGAACCCCCTGTCATAAGGCATATTCTGGTACTCTGGGAATTGCACTCATTGCATAAACCTGCAAGTCATTAACTATTGTGGCTCTGGTAGGTGTGGAGGTGTCTGTGTCGACAGGATGCAAAATGCCCGGAGGCCACAGTCTTTAAGTTTGCCAGCAGTGTCAGACCCAATGTTAGCTTGGTCAATGTACATTAGTCAATTCGGCTGCATAATAATGCCTGTGCGTGTTACCTTGTAGAGTGCCAGTGGAAGCGTTTTGTGTGCTCTTTACTGTGATAGCTGTTACGGGCTCTTTCTTACCTTGAAATTGTGTAACCATTATCAGCCACAGGCTGAAAAGGAAAAGGATCTTTCCCTTTCTCAGGATTTGTTCCTGTGTTCGTTATGCACATCTTTGCCTTGGCAATCATTACTGCTCTTGCTTTGACAGCACATGCTGAAAGTAGTGCATGACCCCAGTTACTTTACTCTGTCTGAGTTCACTTTTATTGGGTGGCTCTCAGATGCTTTGGCTTTACACATTGTGCTTGCTTTCCTTAGAGCTCCACGGTAGTATGTAGGCATCCCACAAAGCAGAATTCGGACACCTGTTAATGAGAATGAATGCTCGACATCTGCTGCGGGAGAGTCCAGAGACAAAAGCCAGAAGGGAGAAAGTGCTTAGAGGTGCTGGGATGTAAACAAACCATCCCACCAACTACGAATGCTTAATTATGGACTGTAACTCCCAAGGCCACTTATGCAGCTTCTTCACGAAGAAGGCCTGCAGGCATTTACTTAAACCATCTTAGACCGTATTGCCGACTATGCAATCAAAACAATCTTTAAAAGCTTTCCGATACAGCTTAGACCACTTGTACTGTACAGCTTATAGTGCAGGACCGGATATAAAGCGGTATTTTCCGATTCAGATTCAGATTTTATTAGTTCCAAAAAAGTTGTTACAACATCAACATCAACAGACGAAAGTCAAGGTTTTAGGCGGCAGGCGGACGAAGGCGGTCGGACTAAAGTTGTTCGGCAGTTCAGCACGAATATGCGCGAGTAGAGGAAGTTCGAGGCAAAGGGTACCGGTAGAACAGTCGATCAAAGCTGAATGCGCCGTAAGGAAGTCTAGTCCGAAGATTAGGTCATGGGGACAATTGGTCAGCACTGTAAAAAGAACTGGAATGTGGCGGTCGGCGATACTGATCCGGGAAGTACACATTCCAGTGACGGCAACAGTGCTGCCATCGGTGACGCGTACAGCTCGTGTAGTAGCAGGCGTGAGAACCTTTTTCAATCGACGACGGAGGTTATTACTCATTATGGACACCTGGGCTCCAGTATCTATTAACGCCGTCAAAGGGACACCGTCGACGTGGACATCAAGTAAGTTCTGGTTCGTTGGGAGCATCAATGGGGGATTTTGACACGACGAAGATAATGCAGCGCTACCCCCAGGAGCTGCATGGTCTAGTTTTCCGTCCGGGAAGACCCATAATTGGTCGGCGACGAATAGCGGCGTGGCTGGGGCGACGGGGACCGACGGCGCAGAGGTGACGGTGAGCGAGCGGGACGACTGTCATCGATGGATACGTCAGAGGTAGAAGGCATACGGCGAGGCGAGTAGCGGCGAGGGTCGGCATATGGGCGCGGAGACGGGGAGAAGTAGCTCGAATATGGCGATATCCAGGAGGTGCGGCAGTGGCGAGCGACGTGGCCAATGCGGTGACAACGGAAGCAAATGGGCTTGTCATCCGGAGTTCTCCACTCTGTAGGGTTGCGGTATCTGGGAGGGGAATACAGATTGGTGCTAGGCGCAGCTGTCGGCACCAGTCGGGCGTCAGGTCGCGAGACGGAGCAGGCAGCAGGAAAACCGAGGTTGGCAAATTCTTGCCGCACAACTTCCTGAATGAGGGAGATCGCCGGGGCTGGTTGGTCAATGGTGGGGTCAACTGGGCGTGGATGGAACGGGGCAGGACTTACAGCCTCGAGCTCGCGGCGAACAATACGTGTGACGGTCTCATTGGACGGGGGTGAAGCGGTAATGGCGACGCAGGAGGACGTCGCAGCCGTGTTAGGGAGCCGGGAGAACTGCGGAATGACGCGGCGGCTTTTGGCGAGCTCAAAGCGGCGGCATTCCTTGATAATGACGTCGATGGTGGACACATTGTTGAATATCAACAAGTTGAACGCATCGTCCGCGATCCCTTTGAGAACGTGGCCTACCTTGTCAACTTCGACCATGTTCGCGTCGACTTTTCGGCAAAGAGCGAGCACGTCCTGTATGTACGAGACATACGATTCAGTAGAAGACTGCACTCGAGTAGCAAGCTCTTTCTTTGCAGCCAGCTGCCGACCGGTCGGATTTCCAAAAAGGTCGCGGAGCTTCTCCTTGAAAGCATCCCAGCTAGAGATCTCCTCCTCGTGTGTCCGGAACCAGACACGAGGTGTTCCGTCCAAGTAGAAGAGGACGTTCGCGAGCATAATGGTAGGGTCCCAGTGGTTGTTGCGGCTAACAAGCTCATACATGCCGAGCCAGTCATCAACGTCGACATTATCTTGGCCGGAGAATATGCCAGGATGGCGGGGAGTGGCAACCGTGACGTACGTTGTGGTTGGAGTCGGAGTAGTAGGAGCAGACGAGGTCTCGTCAGCGGGAGCCATGGTGGAAAGCAGGACGGTGCGGCCGCTGCGGAGCTCCGTGGCGAGGACGGGGAACGGCACGCTCCACCAAAATGTTACGCGAACGAAGGATTGAGTACTGGAGACTATTTACAAAATATATTTACACAGGATAGCTGCAGCGCTGGCCAGTTCAGCCGACAGCTCGAGAGCAAAGCGCAATTCGTCTTCTTCGTCTGGGCGCCCGCGCGCATCGTCCATAAGAAACACGCAATATCATGTATCAATATACAGACAAAGGTCCCAAAGTGAAAGAACTGTTGTGGGACCCTTGGTAAATAATACAACTTTGATGGTGGTATCTATACATAGTAAATGAACGCAATTATCAAACAACATCGACAGATGAAATACTTTATTCGACAATTCAATTCAATCAAGCAAACACGAAAGAACATGGTAAGAAAGAAGCCCGAGACTCGACAAGCATGGATGAAAACAACATGGATGAAACCTAAGAAGTGACATGTGAGAGAGAAGTTTAAGATACACCGCCAGGATCATAATACAGTTATCGCAGGAAATGACACTTAAGTAACTTTTTAAAGATTTCAAGAGAAGAGCATGATTTAATAGTTGATGGTAATTCATTCCAAAGAAAAATTGCTGCGAATGAAGATGTTTTTCTGCCATAATTGGTATGAACCATGGGTAACAAGAAATTGTTATTAGCCGCAAGTCTGGTTACATTTTTATTCTGCAAAAGGTCAACAATGAACGGAAACGTGAGGTTATTATGCAGCAACTTGGGGAGTAAGACAGCTATGTTAAACTGGAACAAATTATTAACAGGCAAGATACTGTATAAGTGAAGTTACACAGAAGCATTGGATTGCATAGTACTAGAAATCATAATGCATATTGGCTGATTTTGGATGTGTTGAATTGATGATAAGTGACAAGCGTACGTGTTGCCCCATGAAACAATACTGTAATTAATGTGACTATGAATGAAAGTAAAATACAACGCTAGCAGAGCCTCACGAGAGAAAAAGGGACGAGCTTTGATTAATGCACGGATACCAACCGCAGTCTTCTGCTTGAGATGTTGGAAGTGACAGCGAAATGTAAGGTTAGAGTCAAGATGTATGCCAAGAAAAGTAACATCGGTACAAGCGGGAATTGAATGAATTCCAAGCTTTAGTTCAGGAATAAAGTTTAAGGACCTCTGAGCACTTTTAAACAACATATATTTAGTTTTTAGAGGATTAAAAACTAAGTAATTGTTACTACACCATTTCATAATGTTACTCAATGCAATATTTAACTTTGAAGTAAGAGCAGTAATAGATTTATCAGATGAAGATATGGTTGTGTCATCTGCGTATAAAACGCAATGATCGTAGTTGGAGGAGCTAAAAACTGCCATTTTTCTTCCCATAAGAACTCAATGTGTACGCCTACTGCTTAATAGTGCAGCTGCGCGAGGTGAAATACTGGGCATAATGTCGTTGCCAGAAAATCTTGCAGACAAGCGAGGCAGCGAATGCACTTCTCAACGAGGTGCACTGGCCAAGGGGAGAGTGACGAGGGCAGTGCGGGGGTGGAGGAGAACAAGAGGGCGTGGATCGAACGAGGAACTGAGGGGGGAAAAAAAAAGAAAGAAAGCACTGTGGCAGCGTGCTGGCTCGGCCAACACCACCTAGATAGCACAAGGCCTGTTCACTCCGATCCATGACGTCATGCTACCTGGCTTGACTGCCGTAGAATCTAGAGTAAGTAACCGTGATTTAGATGTCACTGCTTTTGTCATGCCAGCCTTGGCAAAGGAAATTTCGGGCCAGGTAGCATGCCGTCATGGATCGGAGGGAACAGGCCTTGTGCTATCTAGGTGTTGTTGGCTCAGAGAGGCACGGGGGTTGTCTAGGCAACGGAGAAGCATTTTGCTCCGGCTGCTTGTCAGCAGTGTGCGGGCCGAGCTGAACACGTGTGCATTGTGGATCTTTGTCTCTTCAGTTAGTGTGCAGAAAGTAAATACAGTCGCCGAGTTATTTTTTTCGAACACAGACAGGATTGCTAAAGATGTGAATTATCGAGCAGGGCCGTAAAAATGAAATTCGACGGTAAGATCTGTTGATTTTTACAACTCCAGCACTGCGGAAAAATCGGTAGAGGCCACGAGTGTGTTTCGCATTTGTCTGTCGCGAAGCGCAGATATTGTGCATGCGACCTTGGCTCCGCGATGCTATCAGTTTAAACTGTTCTGCAAATTCATTGGTTTGGAATGTTGTCAGTATGTGAGCTTTCGTCGCTTCTACCAGTATGCGCACATACAAACTTTTGCTATGACCATTCGCTCTAGTTGCCTTGCCGGCTGATCTCCCATGAACCTCATTTCATGCGTGCTGCTGTCAGTTCAGTCTACGCGTGTGATCTCACACCAGATCTCCGTGCATTAGTTTACAAGTACGTATGCCGTCTTGTCAGGAGTTGGCGGCCAAAGTTGCAGTTTGGTGCAGACAATGAAATGAAAAAGTGGTCTATGCTGTAGTCGCCAACAAGTTTGCTTAAGTTCAGGTGCTCTCACTGATTGGTGGCTTTGTTGCTCACTGTTAGGTATGGCGTCATTAATAGGCACCTGCCTACAGAGAATGCATAGATGATTTTTGTTATGTTCATCATGGGCTCTGAGCTGGTCATGTTAGTATTGTATAGCCACAGTCTATCTCCATAGTCTTTTGACTAGGTTGACGTGTTCATGGTACATGGGTTGCTGTTAGATGCTGCAAGAGAGAATTGTCATGAAAAATGAGTGAAAAGAAAGGCTGATAAGTACATACATTTGCCTAACTTAAGTTGAATGTAGTGTCAGATGTCCCAATGCTGGACAGTTCATGTGACACACGTTACAGCTTATATGTGTTTATTATTCAATCCCCATGAAGGACTTGTCACTAAGGTCCTGCCATAGTTGGTGTTCATAGCAATCCTTCAAACCCATTGAAACTCTCGCATGTCAGGCCTTGAAAACCCTTTAATTTCATTAGGTGCTTCAAAATTCTTGAATTTTGTTTTCTACTAGGCCTAGCAGATTTTGTTTTGACATTTGGTGGCCGAGTTGGGTGCAATCCAAAAGTAAGCCAATATATCCAGTTAGCAGCTTTGCAGCAGCTGGTGATAGTTTACTTGCTAAGCATTTTTAATGTGCCCCTTTCTTGTAGGTGTGCAAAAAAGAAAAAGTTCGCTCATTGTTAAAAACGATTGTCTTGTTTTCAAGCTTTCAATTGGCTCAGTCTTTGAAAATACTTTGCCAGGGCTTTTGGAAGTCCTTAAAAACCCTTAAATTTTTTTCTATACAAGCTGCAACAAACCTTGCATGGACTTATAAGTACAAAAAAAATGAAAGGTTCTTTTTGATCATTAGTGTTCTAAAACTGTGCTTTAAACTGCTGCTTTATATGTGTTTGTCTTTTTTTTAGAGCACCATTCGAATTGGTTTTCAAGAACGTCGGCTGCAGTACATGGAAAAAGAACAGATTACTCAGTGGATGCGGCAGAGACCAGGCGAAAGGATACTTGAAGCTGGTAAGGGTGCATCTAGCTGCACAGTGTCCTTGCAAATGGCTGCACATATAAGCAGCCCATTGTACTGGAACTGGAGTCTTGCCATGTAACACAGTGTGTGCCACCTAGGTGTTTAAAAAGTAAATAAAAATGTAAGCAGTTGCACAACTACACGACAGATGGGGCTGTGCGATTCTCACCTTCTCAGTTGGGATTGCTTTCTTGCTTCCAAAGTCTCCGTGGACCAGGAAGAAGAATATAAAAGGAGCAAGGGACCAGGCACTGGCAGTCGGGCCAGTTGGGCAGGAGCTCAATTGTGCCTTGGGTAGTCCCTGACTGTTCACTCTTGTACATGGACGTGAACTGCGTCTTGGTGTAGCCCTGACCGTTCTCACTTGTGTCCACCCATGCCGCTGTTGTTGATGCCCGAGACAGTCACCCATTGTTCTCGTCAGTTTGAACATTTCGATGTGGCCCCCTTGACTGACGTAGTCACCATCCACTCCTATCGTCTGATTCTTCGGTTCCTGTCGTTCTTTTGTGCTAGTGAGTACTTGTGTAGTCGAAAATTTTATGGCTCTCCTGGGCATTTCAGATCAGTGAGTGCATCTTCTGCCTTTTTTTTTTTCGTTTTGCTGATCCTATCCAGATATTGCATGCAACTGCGTGTCACAGTGCAAAGAATTCCACTATGTGCAGTCATTACGTGACTGCAGGTGAGGTTGGTGTGTGTAGTGGAATATGTATACAAAAAAGTTGTTTGCAGTGAACGTTATGAGGAGACTGGTTCTGCAATAGGATAAAAAAAGATGGCTGTTGTTGCTTAGTGGCTTTAGTATTTTGTTAAGCAGGAAGTCCCAAGTTTCATTTTTAGCTTCAGCGACTTCATTTCAACGAGTGTGGAATACAAGAATAAGAATGCTCACATACTTCGATTGAAAGACATGCTAAAGAACTCCAGGTGGTTACAATGAAATAAGAGCCCTTCACTAAGGCCTCTATCGTAGCATTTGTGTTACTTTCGGACATTTATTAAGCTTCAAAAATCAAAAGGACGAAAGATTCAAGGATCTGCTATGTTTTCAGCATTCATTCACAGATGTCTGAAGCTTTGATTTATCATGTGATATTTAGAGTAAAGACGAAGCTTTGAAGAGTGCGCCGCGCAATCTTCGCACGATGGACGCCGCTTGGCGGAAGGAGAAGGAGAGGTGCCGGTGTATAATAATATGCAGTGCAGTGCTATTATGCAGTTAAGCACCTGCTATTATGCAGTGCAAGCACCTGCATAATAGCAGGTGCTTGCACTGCGCACTTTTTGCACAATGGATGTCGCTCAGCGTGAGCAGCAATACACAGAAACAGAACGACCACAGCTCGGCTGTTTCAACAGATTTCACTTCATGGAACTGGCTCCATTTTTTTTTTTAAACATTCACTGTATGAAGTACGTGGCGGTGCCGCGAAGGCGTCCGAATTATTGGGCATGGCTGAAAAATCGGGCGTCCAGAAAATCGGCCGTTGACTGTAAAAGGCTTTATGAGGTTTACTGATATGTTGACTGTGAAGGGTTTCTCTTGCAAAAGCGGGGAGCAGTACCCAGGGTTATCTCAACCCACAGCTGTCATTTGACAGTGTCACTTGCCTTAAAGAGCAAATGCTCATTTTCGGTCACTTACTTTTTCAGTTTATGACTATCTGTCATACTTATCATTGCTATGGTCAAAATGTCCTTAGTTGGTTACGCATTTATCCAGCCACATTTGTATTTGCTTATGTAATTTAGTAATGCGCAATTCAACCCTGAAAGAATGGATTGCATTTGTCAGATTGATTGGTTGATGAGGCTTAACAAACCGGATGACCTGTTTTGGTTATCAGAGGTGCCATAGTTTGGGAGCCCTGAATTAATTTTGACCACCTGGGATTGTTTACCATGCTCCTAAATCCATGTAAACAAGTGTTTTCGCATTACTTTGGTATTAGAACATGGCTACGCCGCCAAAAATTGAACTTACAACCTTGCGGCTTACCGCCAGGATGCCAAAACCACTGAGCAACCGCCTAGGGTTTATTCTGTCTAAGCAGCTTGAAATGAAGATATTGAGATATTAACTTTACTAGTAGGGTATTGCCCTTTGTTCATCCAGCACATCTCAGTCTTATTATGCTAACTTTTCAAGCAGTTATAAGGTTATTTAAAAACACGATATGCTTTTCACTGCTGTTTGTGTCGTACATCATTTGGCTGCATTAACATTGGGCTGTTTCACTTAAGCAAAGTGTGGAAGACTCAGAATCTTGTTAATTCCTTTTCTGTACCTCCACCAGATGTGCCCTTGTCGTACGGAGTGTATGATGTGGTCAACACACCTAACAAGGTCCACTTCTGTGAGTTCCTTTGGGATCCAACCAAAGAAACAGGAGTCTTTGTACGAGTAAGTGTACTTCCATGCCCTTGGCATAAGAGGTGGCATGCGGGCTATTTCTGTGCTTGAACATGTTCTGTATTTGTGTTCCTTTTTCTTCAGCATCGCACAGTGCAATGCTTCTCGCAAGGTTTTTGGTTGGCCATCTTTAACCCTGTAAAGCTTTTTTGTCTGAACAGTAAACCAGTGGAACAGAGTGACTGAAAAGCAAGTGAATTCTGTAAATGATGTATTTTATTTGATGCTGTAACCCCCCTGCTGTAATGCCTTAGAGTGCTGTGGGGTAACCTTTGAATAAAGGATAAAGAATGGGGCGGTGCTACCGTTTGGTGACATACTGTGTTCTATGCAGCCTCCGATACCCATAGGCTGTTATTTTTTACAGCGAAGCTGTTAAGGGCTCAGTCTTCGATGCTCCTGTCTGCGTTTAGAAAAAAACTCGCATTGGCCGTATGCTCTAACGCACGGCGGAGAGCAAAGACGACTTCTTCCGCTACGCGAAAGGCCGTGGGTGGACGGGAGGGTGGGAGGGAGTGGAGGTGACGTTTAGCTGGCGGCACCAAATGCGTATCTTGTGACTGGGTGCAAGGGGAACTGGCGACTCAATCACAGTCTGAGAAGATTTACCATAAAAGGCATGTGCTGCCGGTGTTTTGTTTTATGACATTTGTTTATGGGCTGTCATTCTCAAAATGCTGAGGAGCTGTATAAACTTGGACAAGTAGCAGCACCAGCAACGCTCAGAACTGTTGTCGATGGTGGCGGCATTTTACCCGTGTTTGCACCGAACGCGCGTGGCATTGGTGACGTGTTTATTGAAAAACGTGCCAACAGTTGCCGTACACCCTATGGCAGTGTACCGTAGCAACCATAAGGCCATGGTCCCTGTGGTCACTAAATAAATGAAAACCACCAGATCATATATATTTCTCATCCTTTAATAGTTCAATTAACCAATTACATCATCACATCTTAATGGTCATAATTGAAAATACATAATTCCCACCATAGTACAGCTTCGCTGATCTTCCATCTCCACCCTAGTGGACGGGCTGACAGTTTTTTGCTAACGTGTCAAGTGGCCATTGGGTAACGTACTTATTCTTTAATGTTGCTAGTTCAGGCTTTCTCCTCCAGAGAGCAGTGCCTGCGAATTTTCAATCGAGGCAGTAGCATGTGTGATCGTCGTATTCATTTCAAGTTTCCTTCTGGTAACTACTTTTATGCTTGTCCTAGCAGCGTGTAACTAAAAATTACGTATGAAAGAAGCAATAAAAAACAGACGCATGATCATCATTTGAATGCCTAGGCATTCCTTGGGCACATGAATAATTCGAATTGGTGTTCATGACTGTATAGTAACATGGCGTGATTGTGCGTAACATTCGGCCTTCTTTTGTCAGAGGTCGTAAGTTTCCTACTTTTTTTGCATTTTTGGCTGTCTCTTAGTTACAGGCATTGTGTAAAGTTGTACGCGATAGGACCAATCAGAAACGCATGATTGAACATTTTTAAAAGCGTAGCTTCCCTTACGAAAACTAGGCACTCACATTCATGTTTGTGACCGCTTTGTAACTACAGTCGCAGACGGATTGTTTGGACTCCAAAAATTCGGACTTGTTGGATATTCCGGACTTCATAAATGCACCGTCAGGGTCTCCATAGAGCGAATGAATCTTCGCGACCGATTAGGTTGGATGAATTAAGGCCAAGAAGTTTGATTTTCCGGACTAAATCGCTTGTTCCGAGCCACACTGCTCGATCTTGGAGACCGCCATGTTGGATTTTCTACTGGCTTAGCCAGGCATGGCTTCCAGTTGCCCGCTTTATAGCCTCCAAGATTGGGAGGCGCACACTGTGCACGCCATTCTGCTGTCTCAGAGGCCATGCCCGATCTTCCTTAGCTGACAGAACGCTCCAGGGGACAGCACTTTTTCTTTCTTTTTTCGGTCGGCACTATCGTCATCATCACTGAATTAGGGATCAGGTTTTTTTTTTTCTTTTTTGTTTTTTTGCGATTGCTATTTTGTACATGGTGTATCCACAGAGCAGGTGTGTCTTGGAGACGTCGCATCTTTGTGTGTCGTCGTGTGGCTTTACATTTGTGCGATCGGCGCCACCTCCTGTGCCTTCGTGAGAGCCAAGTGGTGCAAAGTATCGTTTCTTCGATCTCCATGGCGATCTCCGTTGCTGCAGATCGCCAACGCCGTGACGCTCTTGTCGACTGTATGCGGAGACGACGTAAATTTTGCGCAACCAAGAAAATTTGATTGTCTTCAAGCTTAGTATGAGGCAAGGCATTACAGATTTTTTAAATGCCACTTTAAGCCTAATAAATTTTATTTTTTGGGGTGAGAAGTTTTTCAAACAGTTAGATTTTTTTTACTATTTCTCGGTCCTCGCGAGGTTCGGAAAAGCGGTCGGCGACTGTAGTTCTAACGTTCAGACTTTTTCTCAAATGTTTCAGTTTGGATCTCTCTTAGAATCAAAGCAGTTCAGTTTTATTTTAATGCATTTAGCATTCTCTGGGAGCTTATCCCTATTTCGCGAGACTGTCTAACCATTTTGAAGGCTGACCCTGAAGATATCGCAGTATAGCAGAGTCTAACCAGACCCGTACGCGGGAGACAACCGCTGCTACCGTATTTACTCGAATCTAGGCCGACACTGATTCTAAGCCGACCCCCCGAAGTCCGAAGCCAGAAAAGTAAAAAAAAAAAAAAAAACTTACCTCGATTGTAGGCCGACCAAAAAAGCGAGGACAGGGTTCACAAAATGAAAACAGCATTTATTGAATATGAACATTCCGAGCTCATTCTACGTCATCATCGCTGCTAGCCTTGTCGCTATCTTCCTTATCGCTGCCATTTTCAAACATATTCAGTACCATCAAACACATCAGATATGCTGCATGTTTTGAAGGAGCGCACTATTAAAGTTCCTGGGTAAATGTCATCCTCCTTGTGGTGCATGCAAAAAGCATCTCTCTGTTGCCTCCTCCAATGCCGGACGTTTTTCTCATCGATGTCGAAGTCCCACCGGTCTTGAACGTTTGACGATGCCTCTGCAGCTAGCACAACTGTTCATTAGAAAGCGGCACTATAGTGGCATCGCCTGCTTGGTGCCATTACGATAATGCCATGCCGCGCACCGATGCTACATCATACTGATACCACCGATATGACACAGGTCAAAATGGCGACGTCGCTCGTGTACTTCAGCTGGCTACTGGCGCGGCTAGTAGCGGCTGCAATATTGACTTTTTTAGATGACGCTAACTATGCACCATATTTATCAATTTCAGTTAAAAACTGGCGCGTTTTTCAAAATCCTTGAATCTAAGCTGACCCTAAGGTTTCGTAATGATTATTTGAAAAAAAACTATCGGCCCATATTTGAATAAATACGGTACTTTGAGCACCACTTCTTCAAGGATCAGTTCGGAACCCTGTGCAGCATCTGCAGACTAAACAAAAAAATAATCCACCCATCACACTCCACTTATAAAACCCATAACATCACCCTTAACACGTAATAATATGGCGTCTTAAATAAACACCTCTGAAAGCATGATAAATGCATTCTTCGATAGCAACCGAAATTGGTTCTTCGTAAATTTTATACTTGAATGCCGGAGTTTGCTACAAACGGCCATTGGACGCATTCAGCGCATACGTAGTACTAGTGACGAGCATAGATTTGCACAACATTATGATGCGATGTTACCAGACGCTAACATACCAATTTCTTGTTACTTTCTGAAGTAAACGAAGTCATTCTTGTACAATGGTTTACAACTGGTTTAGTAAGCACAGTGAGCCACTGATAAACTTTTCCCAATATATGGCACCATGGAGGGTTAACCTAATTGTTACTTTTGTTTATCTGCTGTCATGTACAGTAGAACCTCGTTCATAGGTTTTGGAAAAAAGCGTGAGAAAAACATACTAACAAAGAAAACGTACGAGCCGAAGTTACTTAAAAAATTTGACAGACTCAACTGTAGTTGACATCTATGTAAATCAAAGTATTGTGCAAATTGTTGAAGCACGAGGCATGAGATGCCCATGTGCATTGAGCTGGTGGCGCTCCGGCAGCCCGAGACGCGTTTTGTTGTTTTCCTATTGCATAGTGTTTTAAGACAGCGACGGGAAACCGAAATGAAATTGAGCAGGTGGGCAGCGCCGGGTGCCGCCGGGGCGAAATGTGGCACTCACATCGAGCCGCCTGCAGTGGGGAACAGCCTATGCCTACTAAAAGCCTACACTCGCCTACTACAAGTGTGCAGTATGCTTCTGATGGCAATATGCCCCATGCGCTGTAAAACAGATAGGTGAAGATGCTTATCGTAATAGGGTTGGCGGCAATGGCTGTGAATGCGGCGTGTGACGACCAGGGAGGATATTTGCTGGTACCGAAATAAGAAACTGAGTGCGCACGCTGACGTTTTCACGTCAGACGAAGCTGGTAAGTATTGCGGGGAAGCTGATGCAGTGGGTGGCTACTGTTCTCGATCGCGTGAGCCTCGCGCATTTTCTTGTTTACATGGGATTTACCAGCCGGAAAACGTATCATACGATCACAGTTTGGCGATGCACTGAATGTTGGTGCCGAAAGATCGTGCTTTCTGGGAACGTATGAACTGGTAAAAAATAAGTGTAACTCAATTGGGTAATTTTTTGTGTCCTCGATTCTGAATGTTGGCACAAGGAAAGCGTTCGTAACGGGATTGTATCAACGAGGTTCTACTGTAGTTTGTATTCAGGATGTTAAGTCCAATTGACAGGGTCAGAATTATGATGCAGCTTGCCCTGAACTTTAAATTGTGCATGCAGAAGCAGACAGGGCTGCACTGCGTGTCCTGTCTAGTACATTGCTTGCTGTAGCATTGTATTTTCTAGCGTGATTTTAATGTCTTACATATGAACCAACTAGCCCAACAATGTGCGTTGTTAGGCTTGCTCTATGTGTTGATGTGTCCAAGGGTGTAAGAAAAGCGCAAAAAAATTTCCAGGTTGTACTACTGCTTGTATAGCTGTACACTGTGCAGTATTATATTTTCAGTGTCTAACGTTATGACACCTCTCATGTTCTGAAAGTTGCATGTTAACGAACGGCCAAACAATGCTTTTCTGTAGGGGTGTGTGAATATGAAATTTTCAATTTTGAATCGAATTCGAATCATGATAGCCAAGTGTGAATTGAATCGAATATTTTTCAAATACGAATACTATTGGTATTGCAAAAATACAATTTTCTTTCACCAAATAGACGTACGAAAAAAAGGCAAGTTTATTGCACAGCAAATGATGTACAGGGAAATTATGGTTCATGGTCAAAAAAATCTCTAGTACACAAGTTTTGCTTGACACCATCACAACTGCAGTTATTTATGTTGTCATGAAGGAAGGATAGCTGCTCGACATGTTCATAGAGCAGAGTGTCAGTGTCTTTCAAATCGAATACTAACCAATTCGAATTGAATATTCGCAGTTTTGAATATCCGCGCATTTCTACTATTTAGTTTCAGTTTTATCACGTGTTTTCAGTTCTCCACTCTATCTATTCTTCCCATTTCGTACATAATGAGAGGACGGGGCTAAAAAATTAGCATTCTGTTCTCATTATGAGGTGACTCATTAGCAGCACAGACAAGGGCTATTCAGCTTTCCATTTTCCTTAAGTTTTTTTTTTCAATGCTAGGTAGTAGTGCGACTTTAAATTGGATGCAGCCTAATAGCAGCTTCTAGCATGATGTGTGGTGCTCTATTCCCACAGCTCAACTGCATCAGCACAGAGTTCACTCCCAAGAAGCATGGAGGTGAGAAAGGTGTGCCTTTCCGCATCGTCATTGAGACGTATTCCCATGGGGAGCCCGGGCCACCACAGAAGTTGCACTCGGCGTCTTGTCAAGTCAAGGTGTTCAAGGTAAGAACACACGGGCAGACACAGGTTCAAAGCTTGGCCACATTCTGATGTGGTGTGTTATCATCCCCAGAGAAAAAAAAAAATATACGGACCAGGGATTCCGCAATAAAGCCAATTTTCTTTTCCACCTATGAACGTTCCTTGAAATTGAGAATTGCAGTCCAAACTTGGCATTGCAAACTTTTCAGTGCATATGTCAATTTCAGTTTGTGCATCTACTTAACGAATAACTTCAGTTTTGTCAGCGAGCCTGTGGTCCGTATACTTTTGCTCACAGGTGTACACAGTATTATTTATATTTAGTGCATGGTAAAGAACCACATGTCCAAATTAACCTGAAGCCCTACATTATGTCATCCCTTATAACCCCATTGTCGCTATGGGATACTAAATGCAATCAGTCAACCAAAAAGTGAAGTCAAGCATATTATGACGAAAAGTGATCACTTACTGCGTGGGGTTTAAGCAAGCTCTTGCGACAAAGGAATGACAACACATTAGTGCAAAGAATCAAAAGGGCATTTATTGCACCTTTCATACACTAATGCCTGCTAGCTGAATTGCTGTCCATAGAACATGCTGATGGGCGTGCGACAAATCGAGGAAGTCCGACTCACCGCGACCGGATAGCGAGCGAATCTGTTCGCCCGCATGTTAGACACCAACGCCTAATCATTCAAGTGTATGGTCGCGTGAATGGTGGCTCATTTGAACGATCATGTTCGTCCATTCCGGTGTTTGCTCCTAGCCTCGACACGAGCCGTGCGGAAAAAACAATATCAGGGGACAATATCGTGAAAGTCAAGCGTCCCCACAACTGTTATGCGTGCCAGGAATGCCTCTGTGCACGCACAGGTGGACCAGCACAAAAATGCAATGCTGCTGCACATCATGCATCACTTTGTTTTAAAACTGTTTTAAAGTTTCCACTTCTAAGCTCTAGGCTATGGTTGCATTAGACATTGTTAGTTGTCTAATATTTACTATTGCAAATATCTTGTTTTCATTTTACAAGTTGTCAAAAGGCTCCCTCTTCTCCCCGTATATTATATTCTAGCTAATAAAATTCATGACGCATTCCACTTTGTGAAGGTGGATGACCAGTGAAGCTGTTTAGCACACGACACAGATGTAACACAGAATTTTGAACAAAGGTACGAACATATTTATTGTCCTAATCGGTGGTCATCGTGATGATAGGTACACATACACATTAGCGTATCACCTCTGTTATTAAATCTGTCCGTCAGTCACGTAAGACAATGAATGGCTCATACCCTCGTAAAAGCGGCCTCCCCATTATTACGACAGAAGAGAAGTGAAATTCTACGCTGGAATGATGAGCGGCAATGGAGCCGTGTAAGAAGACAACGACGAACGCGTGAGCAGTGGCATGAGCGCGTTCGTGCGGTTCCGAGGGGCGCCAACATTCCGAGGGGCGCCAACAAGCTAGCTGTGGAAGAAGACGAAGACGCTCGAGCCATTGCTGGTGATGGTAATTTTTCCGCGTGGACGCCACAAAACCCCATCTCCTAGCCATAGACAGCTTCACTGTAATACTTTCGAGGTGTGAGGAAAGAGTGGTGTTGTAAGCGTACCGAGAGCTCCACGTAAGGCGAGGTAATGCACAATTCCTGGAGGCCGCACGCACGATTGACTGCAGTTGCCAGACAGAGGACTAGGAGGCATGAGTGCAGCGGCGAGCGGGGAAGCAAGGCTGGGGCGGCATGTGTGTGTGTGTGTGTGTGTGTGGTGTGGTGTGCTGTGGTGTGTGTGGGTGGACGACGTGGTGGAAAAGTCGTGGCGTACAACAATAAAGTGAATGTTTGTGAAGAACATGTCAGCCTGTCGTCGTTCGGACAGTGGAATTCATAAGTGTCAATACATTGACTGCTTTATTGTTGCTTTCACTTAATTTAAACCTTTGCATTGTCCTTTTGCAGCCAAAAGGTGCTGATAGGAAACACAAGACTGACCGTGAGAAAATGGTCAAGAGGCCTCTAGCTGAACAGGTGGGTGCAGAAACAGGCTCCTGCAAACTTTGAAGCATTGCATACTGGATAGCGAAGACTTTTTGCTGCAGCCAGATTGCATACGCTTTTTCTAAAAAGGCGTTGAAGAAACATAGCTTAGTGCAGCTGGTTGAGTTGCCTGCATCTATGTAATAGTAAATAGGAAACTTCGTATTGGAAGTCTTTTCATGTGAAATGGTCGGCGTAACATTAGTTGCCAACCGATAATTCAGACTCAATGGAGACCGCCAAAATGTCTGAATATTTGGGAATCCGAAATACTGGATTCTCCTAAAAATAAAGGAATTTATTTCACAAGTTACCAAAAAAAGATGTGCCACATTCTAGAATAGTCAGTTTCAGAGATACCGTCAATTTCGCTTTACTATAGCGTAAGATGCATCGGCGTCTAGGAGTGACAGCATTCTTGGTACAATGCCAAGCTCGCTATCTTCATGTGACTACGCTAGACTCATTGGTGTCTACGAGTGATGGCATTCTTAGCCCAGTGCCAAGCACGCATCTTATCACTGTGCGGAAACGCAGCTGCCTGTCGACGCGTCCAATGCTAATCAAGCGTAATATCACCAAAAATGAAAGCATCCTTCTAAAGCGATCAGTCATTAATATGGCCCAAGCTTGTCAACACCTGTTGCTGTGCACACATATGCTTGCCTTTGGCCTCGGCATTCCGTGGCCATGATTTTATGCTATACCTTCTTGCGCATTTTTCGCTTCGTCAGTGATCAGAGCGAAGCTCCGTATGTGTTATCAACAGGATCAGACGGTTGCAGCCCATTCCTTGACTGTTGTCATGCTGTTGCTACCGATAGACGGCAGTACAATCAGTGCATGCGACGAATTTTCTTCGGTGACTACTAGATCGACTAGGCTTTGGTATTTCAGTATAGCGGAGCACTGCTGACATGGCTGGTGACCATGCCGTCAACGTCTCACAACAAAACTATGCTGAAAGGCGTCTTTCCATTGGTTGCTGCTGTGGCAGGTTGCAAGATGGCAACCGCAGTTGTCTGCTTCGTAAACCACGCCAGCGTCTTCACTTGCCACACAGAATTCGGATTACTGAGAGCTCGCAGGTGAATGATGGATCGTCGCTCGTTGGAGAAGAAATTTTGGACGAAGCACGCCTTCGGAATACGGAAGCGCAAGCCTCCCACGGCACGAAAAACATGGCGATTAGCGGGAGAAGCGGAGGAGCACCCAACTGAACGTGCCGCGCTACCTTGCACCGCGCGATTGCAGCAGCGAAACCAACAATCGCGCTGTGCCATCAGCACTGATAACGCGGTCGATGGAAGACGCGCCAACAGAGGCTCCCGTGCTTCGGCGTACGGCCACGCGAATCAGCCGAGATCGTACCTCGGTAGACATTGCTCGCTGCGACTAGGCAAAATGGCGCAAACACAAAAACGTGGCCCGAAGCACAGCAGCCACTCCGCCCGATGACACGCGGGAAAGGAGGAAAAGCACAAAAGCAACAAAAGCGCCACCGCTTCAAACTCTTCGCGCCCAGTCGCGGCCTCCGCGCTGTCCGGCGTAGTAAGTGGTTCGTATGGAAAGGGAAAGGTTGGCACTATCTTCTGCAGCCCTTGAGGGAGCATGGCTCAGCGCCAGCGTCCGCGCCTCCTCACCAAAAGAGAAAGGGAGAAAGCGCGTGACTGCGTACTGTTCTATTTCGCGGCTGTCGTGGGGCGGTGTCTATTCGTATCAACCGACGTGGGTCGAAAATCGATTCGTAACAACCGTTCTCTAGCATGTTGCAAAGTAATGGGACTCGGCCGGGACCACAAAAAAATTCCTATCATCCGGAAATTCGTATTAGCCGTGATCGTATCGAGATTCCACTGTAGTTATCTTTATTTTCATTCAAGTCATGTGCAATATAGTTAACAAGGCTAAAAAGTTGACACATCATTCTCATGCAGTGTGCATAATGCGCAAATGGGGTGCTTAGTGTTAGTAGTGTGTCAATATTTTGTTGGTTTCACATGCTCGATGCAAGGATCCTTAAATCAATAGTTTTTTTTACTCGAGGACCTGCTGGAGGCTGCTGCACAGACTGTTTCGGTGGCTGTTGAATAAGTATTTTGTAGAATCAATGAAGTTGGGCTAAAACTATTTAAATCTTGAAGTCCTTTAAGCAGCAGAGGCATGCAGCTCTTGTCTGTAGCGTGTTGATGTTAGTGTGCTATGTACAGTGCGTTCTCTCCAAATTCTCTTCAAAGAAAAGTATTTACCAACACTGTAACAAAAACACTGTCGCCATCATCATCGGCGTTGCTGGAACATTAAGAAAAATTTGGTTCAAGTCTGAAAAAAAATACAAGATTGCAATGAAATGCAAGTAGACACCTAATGTTAATTCTTCAGAAGTAAAAAAAAAAACATTTAACAATCATAAAAATGCTTTTTTTGTTTAATTTATACTGGTATTTAACGCTGGCGGCTTGTTGTGATACAGAACTGTTGCTGGCAATGGTGCTGCCACAAGAAGTTGTCAGAATGCTGAAGTATCTTAACTTCGTAATGTAGCAGTACATTCAAATCTTGTTACAAGAGTCACATCACATCCATTATGAAGATATCTTTTTTATATCCGATATCTAAACATATATTCATTACACTTTGATATTGATACTAATTTTTTAAAATTTACTACATTATACCCGATCATTTGCTATATCTGTGCTCATTATGTTGAGGGTCGACTGTAATATGATTTTTTTGTGTTTGAGAAGTAGAGGGTCTTCAATGTATTTAACCTCCAGCAGCCATTGAAAGGGGCCTACACTGCACTACATTAAAACAGGCTACTGCACTATCTTAAAAGCTTCGTAGTTTTCCATAGCTCTGTGTTATCATGTTATTTGAAACTCATGGGTGCATGCAGGTTTTGTATGCTGTGTTTGCGCTTGCCCTCTAAATTTGGTTTCTTCTTTCTCCCAGGAAAAACATCAGCCTTCGTACGATTGCACGGTGTTTACTGAGGTAGGTAACATTTGTCGCTAATAATTGTCAGGAATTTTATCATTGTGGTATCAGTTATTTAGGATAGAAAATCAGAAGAAAGGCTTGCTCGGGTGTTGGCAAAAGGAAAGGAGCAGGTGGCATGAAAGAAAATCGGAAGCACTTTTCTTCTGAAGCAAATGTAACAGTATTCTTTGTAGGTACAGCTTAAACGTAATTTGTTTAATCTGAGCATACTTATGGTGTGCAGTGTCATCTGACTTGAAGTGCTTGCGCACAGCTTATGACTTAGATTCTTCGTCTTGTCTGTAGCTAACATACTGTATTTGCACAAATATAATGTGACTGTATCACATTATATTTGTTTGTGGCGATGAAATTAGGAAATTTGCTGGCGCAAGTTGGAATCAGCTAGTGCAAGCCAGGGGTAATTGGAGAGTGCAGGAAGAGGCTGTTCAGGTGGTAGAGGTATATATATATATGTATATATATATATATATATATATATCCTCAAAGAGGCAGGATGTATGTCAAGTGAACTCCTGAGCAACACCTTACAATGTGGTGAGCTTGGTTTAAATCGCGGATGTGGTACCGCAAGAAGGTGTGACTTAATAGTAACGCATTTCTCTCACATCTACTGCTAAATTGCCACTGAACTTTTTTTGGCTTCAGAGACTATGCTAGTTCGTTATATTCATTAGCAAGGCAATTTTACTTCGTTAAAACGAGGTTTTTAATACATGGATCTCTATGGGAATATCAAGGGTAATTGAATTTACTTCGTTATATCTTGTTTCATTATAACGGCATTCTAATGTAACCATGACGAGGTGCTAGTGCGGGTCGGTGGAGATCAAAATAACTGAAGTGGCATCTTTTCATGTTCAAACTAAAGAAAATTTTCTTTCATAGCAGTGTATGGTTTCTTGCCGGGACTTTCTGTGCATTCGAATTAATGGAAAAGTCAGCTTAACTGAGGTTGAACTAGCGGGAGTCGACTGTATTACCATTATAATGCGAGATGCAGCCGTGTGAAGCTTGACAGGCAATGAAGGAAAGCCATAGGGGAAATGGGAATGAATAAATGATACGATTAAGGGAAATGAAAGTGGACGAAAATTTATAGACAAGATTAGCCTTGCAGTTTCTTCCATGCTTGAGGATGTAGTGCAAGTAGAGGCTTTAGATTTCTACAAAATGAAAGAGCATATGCTAGCAGGACTCCGCCATGGTTTTGAGCAAGTGCAGGCAGCAACCATTACCCTTGAATAAGGTTCTTGGGTCATATTTTATATTTATTATTAGTTTTGGATTGGTGCATTTTCTTGCAAAAATGCTGATTTGCATGGGTGTCTTAAAGGGGTCCTGAACCACCCCTCGGGCTTGTTGAAGTAACATAGGCCGCAGGTAGCATACGCTGCTTTGAACATCTCAGCCAAGTTTTGCTGTCGTACGCGGTGCGTGGAGCCCGCAAGTGAAGCGCGGAGTCACCTTTCTCTCAAACGCTCTCTTTTCAACAGAAGCCATGCTCCTCACTCTTTTCTGGATGCTTTATTTCATAATAAAGCGGGTTCCCATACGCGGCTCCTATTGGTAGCTGTGGTCGGCTACATAGCATAGATACCGCGGCCGCTGTGGGGTGCTGCTGCCTTGAGTGCACTGGCTAAGTGCACGGCAGCTCGCTGAGGACAACCGCGTTTGGCTTACGTTTAGCGCGTCGTAGGCACCCAAATCGGAGGCTATGGCATCTACGTTAACATCTAAAATGAATTTGAACTGTGCGCCACGGTAACATTTAGAAGGCGGAGCGTTGCGGCCACGCTCCACTCCGTCGTAGCCTTCGCAGTGCAAGGGATTGAAGAAGGAACGGGAGCATAGCGGAGGCCGTGTTTGATTGCCTATAACTCTTCTCAATTACTCACAGGGGATCATGAGAAGGAAATTTACAGAAGAATAAAATTGGGTTGGAGTGCATACGGCAAGCATTACCATATCCTGACTGGGAGCTTACCACTGTCGTTGAAAAGAAAAGCGTACAATCATTGCATTCTACCGGTGCTAACATATGGGGCAGAAACTTGGAGGTTAACAAAGAAGCTCGAGAACAAGTTAAGGACTGCACAAAGAGCGATGGAACGAAAAATGTTAGGCCTAACGTTAAGAGACAGGAAGGCAGCGGTGTGGATCAGAGAACAAACGGAAATAGCCGCTATTCTAGTTGACATTAAGAGGAAAAAATGGAGCTGGGCAGGCCATTAATGCGTAGGATGGATAACCAGTGGACCGTTAGAGTTACAGAATCGATACCAAGAGAAAGGAAGCGCAGTCGAGGACGGCAGAAAACTAGGTGGGGTGATGAAGTTCGGAAATTTGCAGGTGCAAGTTGGAATCAGCTAGCGCAAGATGGGGGTAATTGGAAATCGCAGGGAGAGGCCTTCGTCCTGCAGTGGACATAAATATAGGCTGATGATGAACTCCACTTCTGCTGAATGCATTGAAGTACTTTTTACGGCAATGTATTTCTGAAATAGCCTATATTCAATTCAAGTGCCTTTCTCCACCTCAATAAAAAGTGGTTCAGGGCCCCTTGAAGAAAAGTGTCATCAAGGCTCTGTGGTACATAAATGGAAAAGGGGGGCTTATTACATCATAAATAGAAGACAGCAGTCATTAGCAGTGTTGTTCTATTACAATACTCTATTATTCACCAAATGTTTTACATTTATTAGCAATAAACAGGACTTGCCAGCCTAGCTTCTCTGATAACTCAGATTCAATGTGTCTGAAACCTTTTCCCACTTTTTCAAACCTGGTTCATTGAGGCTTGATTCTGTTGAAACAATGATGCTCCTCTTCCTCCTTTTTCGCCCAGTGCATTTCCGAGCCAGCATTTGCACCTGCCAGCCCTCCCCTGAGTACCAGCGGCAACAGCAACAGTGGAGCCACGAGCCCTTCTGCAGCATTAGCTGTAGGGGCCCAAGGTCCCGCTGCTGTCCCAGTCGGTGCGCAGGGTCCAGCCCCGACCACACCAACCAGCCTGTTGCCTGTCGTAACCAGCGCACCTACCACTAAGCCACCACCGGTGGCCAGTGTTCCACCACTGCCTCCCATACCCGTGTCTCCTCCTCAGCCCATCCAGCAGCGACCTAGCAGTACCAGCAACTACTCGCCTCAGGGGAGCGGCGACAGCTTCCCTCCTCCTGCTGCAAGCACCGCCATGCCTGACCAGTGAGTTGAACTTAAGATTGAGTTGTAAACAGCACCAGAGGTCACAAAGGACAAAAAAAAGGGGACATCGAGATAATCACAAGTTGCCTTGTGACCTTCTGGATGTGTTCCTGGTTGTTCTTTATGTTCTCTGGCACCGTTTGCAAGCCATGATAAATGAACTAGTAGCTGAGCAACACATTTTGGTCAAGGTTGAAGGGAGCCTTCAAGCCTGCGCAAGGGCGTGCTACTACAGTCGACATTTGTTACAACGGACTGTGATAATCCAGTGAAAAAGGCCTGTTATTTCCGAAGTTCGTTCTATCCAAAATTAGGATCACGGTGTGTTGTGAAATGGTGGAACTTCACGCATACCATTTTCTAACCCTAACCCGCAGGTGTTCGCAAAAATGATAAAAACATCGAAATTAAGATTAATAACTATAGATGAACGAGTATGCAGTAATCGTACAGCCACATAGTACGGTGTTTTTCGGTTCAATCATTTCCGGACTCTAGTTGTTGAAAAATGGCAGTTTACCCGCTTTAGAGCATATATACCTATACCTGCGTATGCACCTGCATGACGGAAGATTTTTTAGCATTTTTAGAATTTTTTAGCCACCTGCTACAGTGGCTCAATGCCTGGTATTCTGTTGAAGAACACGACATTGCAGGTTTGATTACCGGTCACAGCTTCCGATTAACCAGACTCTAGTAGGCATGGTTAAATCCTATTACTGTAATAATGAGCTGGTGCAAAAATTTCAGGTTACTGTCATCACCTGCCTTTCACTTCTGCATAATTTCTGGTCTGCCAAGCCTACTCTCATAGCAATATGGCAGTTTTGCTATTGCGGAGGCATAATTTACCAAAGCTGTTTAACCTAATATTCGCCTGCCCGTGCTCAGTTGCTCAGTGGCTATGGTGTTGGGTTGCTGAGCACGAGGTCGCGGGATCGAATCCCAGCCACGGTGGCCGCATTTCAATGGGGGTAAAATGTGAAAACACCCATGTACTTAGATTTAGGTACACGTTAAAGAACCTCAGGTGGTCGAAGTTATTCCAGAGTCCCTCCATTACGAAGTGCCTCATGATCAGATCGTCGTTTTGGCACATAAAACCCCATAATTGCTTTTTTACCTAATATTCCTCTGTAGGGTCTCTTTAAAGAAGAACAAGTGTGGTACAAGGTCGGGTGAGCCTAATTCATGCTGCCACAGCATGTTCTTGTATTGTTTGTGTTGGCTTCTTTGAATGAACTTGGACATACTAAGGAGTGAAAGTCACTCCAGGAGAGCCTAGATGTTGTTTGTCATCACTATTCATTTTATTGCTATTTTTTTTGTACATATGCCTTGCAGGAATCCTGGAACCCCAGGCAGCTCTACTAGTGACATACTTGAAGTTTCAGATGCATCCCTTTCATCACCGGTAAGATCAGTGTAGATCGTACTTCTCACAATTTCTTGCTCCACTTAGGGACTCAATGCTACAGCAGTTCTAAGCATCCTCTTGAAGTTGCTGGCTTTACTATATCCACAAAAATCTGTAAATTGCAAATGAACCTTACTATTTGTTAGAATAATAATTATGTATGTTAAGCGCGTTGAGGGTGCACGTTTAGCATACATAGTATCCCCAATTTGAAGCTTTGTATCAGTGTATGTAAAGTAATGTGTAGTTGGTAGGACCTTTGAGGTAAAATGTGTAGAACTAAGAATCTTTCAGTAGCACATCATTGAACAAGGCTTCTGTTAGAAAATTTTAACTGGCATGTAGTATGCATTCTAGCATTGCCATTTCAGCAAGTCACAGTCATGGAAAGGCAAACAATTCCACAGCACTGTCTGTAGTTATCTGGCGACACTGTTTCAAACCAGAATGTGCTAGAACATTTCGTCTGTTCTGTGGCACATTTAATCAGGGAACAGTATGATACAGTCAACTTTTGTTAATTCAACCCTGACAAGACCGACGAAATTGATTGAATTATCCGGTGGGTTTAATTAAACAAGATGCATAAGAAATGCCAAAACATAATGCCAATCCATTTGGCACTATTTGCCAGACTACCACGCCCCCCGAATAAATATGTGCGCCAACTTTCCATGTCTACAAGGTGGAAAACTAACATAGAAATTACATAAAGCTCCTAAACAAAGTAGAAATCTAGTGCCCACCCAATTTTTTTGCAAGAAAAGTAGGTGTCGCACAATGGCAACCAGTTTCCTTATGTCAGCTTTGCCGCACGGTTTTCCAAGGTCAGCATCGCTGCAGTATGTTTGTGGTAGGCGGTAAAGCTTACAAATTACGCGAAGGCGCTTTTGGTTTTGTGTCCGATTGCACCGTGCAGGCAATTTTTTGGCCCAATGTTCTTGAAAAAAAAAGGTGTGCATTAGAATCGGGTAAATACCATAATCGAACATTGTGAGCTACGGTTATTGGTTGAAATCTTCCTTGGGCTGGCCGAAAATGGGCATTTCGACGGATGATGACGTGTTCAAAGCATTTACTGTTCCCCTAAGCTCCATCGAGACAGACACTGCCACCAAAGGGGCCTCTATTGAGTTAATTCACTGTAGGGGTCAGGTGCGTGTGTGCTCACTGGTCAAGTTCAAATTATCTGGCGAAGGCCAATTTTAGGATGAAAATTTTAGGATGGGCCCGTAGAAATGCATGGGTTGCCGGCCGGGACCTTTGGTCGGGATCAAATTAGTCAAAAAATTGAATTAACTGGAGTCAAATTAAATGAAGTCTACAGTACAAGGAAGTTGCTATCACTGCAAACACCTTTGTGACAGCAGATAACAGTTCATAGCCACTGACCTGCCATGGTGGCTGAGTGGCTATGGCATTCTGGTGCTGAGCACAATGTAGTGGGCTCGATTATTTGCCGCAGTAAGGGCATTGTGGGCAAAAGTGTTGGCCAGAATGCTCATGCACCACACCTTGGAGTGCACATTAGAAAACCTTGGGTGGTCACAATTCATCTCGAGCCCTCCACCACAGCATCTCTCGTATCCATCCCTTGTCTCGCTTCCTATAAATGAGTGAGTGAGTAAAGTAAGTATGTAAAAATAAGTGACGAAAATAAATCCAAATAAACAAGCAAACACAGCCACAGAATGCCACAAGACCCATTTAGACACACAGTGGAGAAAGATTTTGCTGCCAGCAGTACTATTTGTGGTTCCATTCCTAGTATAGTCCTCAAGAACGGTAATCCCGAGACATATGCATGTAGTGGAACCTCGTTGATACGATTCTGCATAATACATTTTTCTGGATGATAGTTTTTTTTTTTTATTATTTTCCCGGCCAATAGGAGCAATGTTTTTTGATGCGGTTGATACGATCGCGTGTTCACCTGGAATTGATGATGCGACTGCAAACTGGTATTTCTGAAAGTAGCTTTATATTCAAGTGTACTAGATTAAATTACATTCCAACGACTAAAGTGTTAAAGAATTTTTCCGCGTGGACACCATAAAATCCCGGATCCTAGCCATAGACAGCTTCGCTGTAAAAAGAAAGTTTAGCATAAACTGACAAGCTATTTTAAGGTTGCTCAATAAAAGTGTGTTGGCTGCGGTTCGTGTGATGTCGAGTGATGCTGCTCTGCATAATGCGGGTGTTATGCGCAGCAGTTTTACCTGACGCGACAGGATGCTTTGCTAGCGAGTTTGTTACTGAGTTAGCCTGTTTTCTCACGTTTTAGGGCTTGCTTTGGATGATACAATTTTTGGATGTAACATTTTATTTTCTAGTTCCTGCGAAGATCGTATCAATGAGGTTCCACTGTACTGGCTAAAACTCTTTATTTTAGCTCTGATATTGTAACAATATGAAGTGTCAAGGAGATATGGCCTACTATAAATTCAGAATGGCTCTGGGCTAGTTTGTTGCTTAGCAACACACTCGGTATGGTACTGACAGGGATTACTCTGGCTTGTTTTACCAGCAGAATTATCAGTCCCCGAGCTCCCAGTTATCATCGGAAGCCAGCGCCAATGAGACATCCCACTGGCTACAGCAGAACCGCTTTGCAAACTTCACCCGGACTTTTGCTAGTTTTTCTGGTGAGTCACTCTAGTGTCTTGCTCAGTCGTCTTCCGCATTTTTCAATATTTCTTTTCCTCTCTGTGTACTGTAAGTGAGAGCATTCAGTGAAAGTGTTGTCTTTTGCAAAATTCATTTATGCATGAATAATGCTAGCTGCAAAGTGGCAGACAGTTTCAAGGCAAAGTTCAGGAGTAAACATTGATGCAGACGTGAACAAGATGTCACGTGAGTATGCTGCCTCTCCAATTGTGTGACACTGCCGCTCTCAATCTGCACCAAAAGCGATGTTTTATAAGAGAGGCCACACACATGAATCTGATTTGAAACAGGGATTTTTTTATGTTCCTACTGCCGTAGTCTGTGCCACTATATTGTAGCGATGCCTCTTTTCGTTTTTCACATTCATGAGTGATCAGTTTTGACGCTCCTCCTGGGGTGGAATGTCGCTCCGATTACTCACGAATGTGAAAAGGACAAAAAGGCATTTGCATTTAAAAAGGCATTGCTACAAAATAGCAGCTCTGTTCTTTGTAGTTGTTTTACTTTAGTCTTTGTGATCTGTCTTGTTCCTTCTTTCCTTTTTAGTTGCCTTTTGTTTCTATCCCCTCACCTCCTAAAAAGTAGGCAGACATTATATCCCTATCAGCATGGTTGCCAATTCTCGAGTGGATGAAGTCAAGTTGGGGGGTAGAGGGAAGGGGCAGGTCGCTGGCAATGACTGACCCTGTCAGTGTCAGGAGCCACCGTGTCAGTACCTACTTTGTCTTGATTTACTAAGAAAAAGGTGCAATACATTTGCCTGACTAGCACGGCTACCAATATGAATAGAGATACTGTGAACGGTTAAGGCCTACAAAAGAATTAAATTCACTAAAATAATGGAACTCCCTTTATGTTTATGACAATGCAACAGATCACAAAAAACAATGTGTAAATGAGTTATCTGCCAAGCATTATAAAAAAGAAATCTGGTCTATTTATTGTTACCCAGTAGGAAAAAAATGAAAAAGTCGAGCGAGTTGGCCGTCCTGACTGAGTCAAATCTGGACATGTAACATTTACTACACGTGAAATGTAGTGTTTACGACATGTAAAGTCGTGACTGCGCCGCTAAAAATTTTGGACGGTTGGCAGCCCTACCAACTAGTGGCAGTTGCCAGCCTGCTTCTTCTGTCACTTCCCTCTCTGTCCATTGCATATATGTGTTCAAACCAAATAATAATAGTAATAATAATAATGATGGTATGCTGTCTATATGAAGAGTACCTGTTACAGGGTCCCCAAGATAAAGATGGAAGAGCATTTTCCTGAAAAACCTGCGTGAAGCTAGTAACTCATCAGGCAGAACCCATGAAACAAATAGAGAAGTGCCTGGACTTGAGCAATCTTCTTTTCACTTGGGCCAACTGCTCAAGGAAACTAATTTGAAATGAGCCTTGGTACATCTAATGCACCAATGATTGTGTCTGTATTTTAGTGCTGATGCGGTTACCAAATTTCTTGAAGCGGGCATTTGGCTCAGTGCTCTAGCAGCACAAAGTACTGAGGGTTCCTTATAGGAACATCAAGTGTAATTATGTGTCGGCATTAGAACGCTCATGCAAATGAAAACCCAGCGACATCCGTCAGTTACCTTGTGGCATGGCAGAGGAGCAAGGAATGGAGAGGAGGAGGGAAGTGTGCGACATCATAAGTGGAGAGGAGAATGAAGGAGGGAGGGACAGGAGGGGAGAGAGGATGTGTGATGTCGCACCTTAGGAGCCAATAGGAATACAAGTGGTGCGTGACGTGATTCGCCTCTCACAGCTGGCAGACCGCCAGGTTAGAGGGGGGAATTATGCTGTGGCGCACTGCGGCGGACTTGACAGATTGCCTGTGGCATTTGACAGGCTCAGACATGTCTTGTGAAGGCGCGTGTTTGAGTTAATGCTGACACATTTCCATTGGATCAACCAATCATCATGATCGGCCATTAGTTTTTCTTCCAGTTAAACCACTTACTTATTCGCTCTGAGATTTTGCACAGAGGTAGCGTGTCCCAGCAGGTTTAGCTTAATTAACACCACATTTGCGGGAATTACTTGCCCCTTTTCGTCTGCAATAAATTCAAAGTGCGCGTCATCTGAACCGCAGATAAAGCACTAGTTTCACTGCAATGGAATGGTAGCGCCATCTTTCACCGCTATGGCAAAACATGGCATTTGCTAATGACGGTGATGGGCACAGTGATGGGCACAACATTAACAGATAGCAAGGTACTGGTGCCGGTATTGTAGTGGAGGTTAAAGTGAAATTGAATCGGGCTAGCCATGTAATTCATAGAGCACATAACGGGTGGTCTATTAAATTTACAGATTCAGAGCCAAGGGGAAGGAAATGCAGTTGAGGACGATAGAGAATTGGGTGTAGTGATGAAATCAGAAAATTTGCAGGCATGTGATGCTGTCAGCTGATGTCTGACAAGGGTAAGTGGAGATTGCTGGGAAAAGTGTTTGTCTTGCACTGGGGACTTAATATGGGCTGATGATGATCATCATTGTAATGGAGTCCAACACTGATTTCGCTGTCCATCCACCTGTTGTGTTGTTTCAGGTGCTGACATTCTGAGGCTCACAAGAGACGATCTCATCCAAATATGTGGTCTTGCTGATGGCATTCGGCTTTTTAATGCCTTACACTCAAAGTGAGTGTTGTCTGTCTTTGTTGTTTGTGTTGCTTTAGTGTAAAACAGTTGGCCTGTGTTCTGCTTGGCAGTTAATGCAATTTCCCGTGTTGCCTGTGCATGCCAAGTTCAAAGTTCATCCTATTTAGCACCTATGATGATCGCAGTTGACTCTGATGTGCAAACCATTTTCAATTAACAATTCTTTAAAATCTTTCAGGACTATTCGGCCACGGCTGACTGCTTATGTCTGTCTGCCCACGGAACATGGTAAGACATGGAGCTGCACGAACCTGTCTAGGCTGAACTTTAAAATGTTCAATTGAAATACAACACCTGCATTTCCTGGTGCTCGTGCAAGAAGCCACTTTGACCTCTTTTTTCTTTCTTTTTTTTTAATGCATCAGCTGGAAAGTCTTCCAGCCCAGGTATACTTTCAGTGCTATCCTCTTCTACATTGTGTGATGTGATTTAATTACATCTCGAATGTGTGTCACCACAGACCGAGAAATTTAGTGTCAAGTGAGAAGGTTGTTGGGTAACCATCGCTTGCTTAGAAAATTAATGCATGATGCCATACAGTCATGTCATTGCAGGATATTCAGAAGTACGAAAAGGTTCAATGTAATCAAACCTTGATATAACAAATTATTGGCTCTAGCTATGTAAATATAAAATATTTCCTGCCAGTATCAGCATGTAGTGAATACATACTCATAATGAATATCGAATACAGTAGAACCTCGTTGATACAATCCCATTACGTACTATTTCTCGGCGGCAACATTCGCTATTAAGAACACAAAAAATGACCCAATAGAGTTAAGCTTATTTTTTACTGATTCATACATTCCTGGAAAACACGATCTTGCGGCACCAACGTTCAGCACATTGCGAAACTGCGATCGTGTGATACGTTTCCTGGCCGCTAGATCCCATATAAACAATAAGGCGCGAGGCGCACGCGATTGAGAACTGTAGCTGCCTGCCGCGGCAGCTTCACCGCAATACCTGGCCCGCCCGTATCACACGAAAACGCATTCACGGCTGTCGCCGCCAACCCTATGCTATAAGCATCTTCACCTATCTGCTTCACAGTGCGTGATGCCATTGGAAGCGTACTGCACGCTTTTAATGAGTGATAATTCAAACTCGCTGCATTCCCTGCTGCATACTGCGATCGTGTCATAACTTTTCCGGTTGCGAGACCCCATGCAAACAAGACAAGGCTGGAGGCACGCGTGATGGAGGAGAGTAGCCGCTCGCCACATTAGCTTCCCTGCAATACTCGACCGCCCGTCTCGCATCAAAACACCGGCGCACACGCAGTTTATTTTTCTGGTACCAGCAAATCTCCTCCCAGGTCGTTGCACGCCGCATTCACCGCTATCGCTGCCAACTGTATTGCGATAAGCATCTTCATCTATCTGTTTTACAGAGCGTGGGGCATAGTGCTGTTGGAAGCGTACTGCATGCCTTTAGTAGGCGATAACCCAAACGCACCGCCATTCCCTGCTGCAGGCGGTGTGATGTAACTGTCACATTTCGCCAAGGGGCCATCTGGTGTCGCCTACCAGCTTGATTTCGTTTTAGTTTCCCGTCAGCGTCTAAAACTACGCAATAAAAAAAATGAAAAAAACGTGCCTCGGGCCACCGAAGCCAAGTTCGATGCGCGTTAGCGTCTCGGGCCTCGTGCCGCAACGATTCGCATTACGTAGATGTCAACTACAGTCTAGTCTGTCACATTTTTAGTTACTTCAGATCGTATGTTTTCCCGGTTGTTAAGTTTCTTCTCGCGTTTTTTCTAAAACATATGAACGAGGTTCTCTTGTATAACAAAAGTATTTTCTTGTCAGGTGCAGCTTTGTCATGACAAGGCTTGACTATATAATGCATGCTGCAGGGCAGCACCTGGATGCTTAAGTATACAGCCCCTCCCTCCCAAACTGGTCTTAGTTTTGTCCAAAATATAAGTTGTTTTAAGACACAATCCAAGGTGCAAATTTTCTAGAAAAGGTTTTCAAAAGTCATCTGCTCATGTTTCTAAAATTTGATTCAGAAATGTGACTGCTTAATAAAGACACAAAAAAAGTGCCCTGTCCTCACCATCTAATTATTGTGGGATAGATATTTGAAGCAGTAAATCTTTGGTGGAGGCCCGAACAACAACCTTCTCACATTGGTGGATTCGCGTGACTCTCCTCAAATTTTTGTGATGTTTACGAATTGGGCCTCATTTTGCAGTTTTAATCGACTTCCGTTAATTCGACCCGAACAGGACTGATGAAATCAATTGAATTATACAGCAGGTTGAATTAAACAAGGTGCATAAAAATGCCAAACACACTGCCAATCCATTTGACAGTATTTGCCAGACTATCATGCCCCCCGAATCAAACGTGTGCAACCTTTGTATGTGTATAAGGTAAAAAACTAACGTAGAAATTACATTAAAGCTCCTAAAGAAAGTAGAGATCTAACACGCACCAGATTTTTTAGCTAGAAAAATGCGTGTTGCACAATGATGGCTGGTTTTCTAAAGTCAACTTTGCCGCAAGGTTTTTGAGAGTCAGCTTCGCCGCAATACATGTGTTATGTGGTACAGCATATGAATGCCGCGAAGGCGGTTTTGGTTTCAGACCTGATTGCACCGCACAGGCAATTTTTGGCACAATTTTCATGGAAAAAAAGATGTGCGTTAGATTCGGGTAAATACCGTAATCACACATTGTGAGCTATGGTTATTGCTTGAAAATCGCCATAGGGCAGGTCGAAAATGTGCGTTTTCGACGGGCGAGATTGACGGGTTGTCAACGCATTCACTGTCCCCTAAGCTCCGCCAATGAGACACTGCCACTAAAAAGGTCGCTATTGGGGTCATTGTAGGGGTCAGGCACGTGCGTGCTGACTGGCCAAGTTCGAATTATCCGGAAAAGGCCAATTTAAGGATCGAAATAACGAAAGTTCCAGCCCATAAAAATGCATGGATGCCAGCCAAGATTTTCAGTTGAGATTGACTTAGCCAAACATTTAATTAGCCGGAGTCGAATTAACGGAAGTCTACTCTACTTATGTTCTGTAAAGTTTTAAAAAAATTCTGTTTGCAAAAAAGTTTTGTTTGTCGGTCTCTGAACCTTTCTTTGCCTCCTGATCTTGAAAGGATACAAGAGGGGTACTTTGAGCAAGTTTCTACAGACAAGTTTGTGGAGCTGGCAACAGCAAGGTCACTGAAATAGTGACTGTGATCATAAAACAACTTGTTGCTTGTCAGTCTTTGCTGTTCAAGTTTGGTGCTGCTTGTGTGCTACGTATAAGAGTAAATAACATTAATAAAGTGCCCAGGTATCCTTCAAAATCCGTGTGCTCAACGTAAATTTTAAAAAAGAAAGGCATGCTATTCCCTCTCTACTTGGTATTGTGCCCGCGGGATTTTACATATTTTGAAGCTCGCAGGTCGGCAGTTATGATCAGAGCACCGACTGCATGCAACTGACTGGCTTGCTCGCAGTACTAGCTTCTAAAGAGCCGAGTTGGTGATCGTGTGATTGTCCATTATGGGAACTCACCTTTACCCTTACTTTTGGTAGGCTACACAGCCCTGCGTGAAAATGCGAATGTTAATCATGAGTCCTATATTGGAGGTTCTCCTTTTTGTTGTTTTTTGCTGCATGGCTCATCTTTACCGTTTCATTCTTTCTGCTGAATCTCTGCTGTAAGCGTCAGCTTATGCTTCCTGTGATCAATGGCAGAGCATCCTTTCTGCTGGTGTTGGGAACTGACACAAAGAATCTGAGGATTCAAAGACACCTTTAGTTAGTAAGCACATGGTCTTGTTTTGAATTTATGGATGCCCTTAGATGCATGAAACAGTAACAGTTAATCCACATGTAAGTTACTAGATACTTATATGCTCTCTTTCATCACCTAATGTGTTTAAAGCTGTTCAGGGGTATATTTAGTGCTGCTTTTGTGGGAAATATCTGCTGCCACTGAAATAGGCCACAATTCTGTGCTGTTTCAACGTGACTGTTGCCTGTCTTTGGACCGTTCAGTGTTCCGGGCTGTGTACCTGAGGAGCCTGACTGTGCTGGAACTGCTGAGCAAGTTGACATCACTGTGCAGTGTCTCCCCTTTCACCGTTCATGACATCTACATCGACGGTCCCTCTGGAATTCATGTGCTGGTCACTGATGAGGTTGGCATTTTCTGCACTGCAGTTGATTGGCATGTACTGTACCGTGTTTCTTGCTTGCCAGGCAATGCTGTGGAACCACAAGCAGTAGTGCGACCATAGAAGTCTCACTCCGTGTGTTTAACAGCGCATTTGTTTAGCTGCAGTATTTTCTGCACAATAACTACTACTGACTATATTACAACTACAACTCGTGGATGTAAGGGTACGTCAAATTGCGTATTATTGGTGCATTTTTGTGGTTCCAGTATGCGACATGCTATGTTTCGATAGCGTGTGAAGGCTGTGTGTTGTGGCCACAGGTTTAAGAAACTTGTCGCTTCGCTCATTCGAGGGTAAATAGTTTCTTACCTGCAACACCTTCCATGGAACAATACATAATCTATTGCGACATAAAAGCATGAGAATTAATCTTGCATCGAATTGCGTCATGGATACCTATATATTTCTTTAACAATGTGACGCACTACTTTTTGGTCGAGAATGTAAGCAGTGAGAGAAGTGTCTCTACCCTTCGTAGTGTTGCCTGCAATGTATGAACCGAAGTACAATTAAACCTCAATATAACGCACTTTAATACAATAAAACCTCGATAATTCGAATGCCACCGGACTATGAAAATTCTTCGAATTAAGCGGATTTTCAAATTAACCGAAATGAATAAAAAAAAGAAAACAAGCAAGAACTTGCCACAAAAAGAATTATTTTCATGTCCGAGAAAGATTATTTTCCTTTATTTTAGAAAGATTATTTTCTTTATTTTCCATGTCCGAGAAAGATTACTCGAAGTAATCACTGATGCGGGATTACTTGGCGCGGTAGCTCGCCGCCCCAAGTGCCATGCTCTCCAACTGCCTCCCAACACATAGCATATAAATATCACTCGCACTGCACACAACAAAGTTGCGGACGATGTTCGCGGAATCGATAACTGCCGCTAAAGCGGGCGTGCGGGTGCTTGACTCCAAAAATTTGGATTTGCTGGATATTCCGGCTTTCAAAAATGCACCGTCAGGGTTCCCATTGAGTTCATGCATTCTCGCACTCAATTTTTCGGACGAATTGAGACCCCAAAGTTCGATTTTCCGGACTAAATCGCTCGTTCCGAGCCACGCTACGAAATCTTGGAGGACGCTATGTTGGATTTTGCACTGGCTTGGATTCTAGTGGCTCGCTCTATAGCCTCCAAGATTGGGAGGCGCGCGATATTAATAAAGAGCTCGCACCATCCTCCAGTCTCGGAGGCCACGCCCACTCTTCATTGGCTGACAAAACGTTTCAGAGTACTGCACTTTTTCTTTTTTCTTTCTAGTATATGCGATCAGCACTATTGTCATGACCATTTATTGTGGGACGTTTTTTTTTATTGCGATAGCAGTTATATGGACACTTCAAGCGGATTTGTGCCGCCGCCGTCGCGAGGTTCCGTGTAAAGTCAAAGGGTGATAAAATCGTCGCCGCGTGCCGTATGTGCAAGTGAAAATGCGCATGGGACACGCGCTTTCACGGAGAGCGAACGCATGGCTGAGCACAAGCGCGACTTCCTCTGTCGCGCCAAAGACCGTGGGGATATGGGAGGGAGGGGGGGAGGCGACGCTGTGCTGCGGCACCTACGGTGGGCGTGCCACAGCCGTGCAGGCACCAAACGCGTATCTTGCAACCGGGCACAAGGGGAACTGGCGACGCAATCTCCCACGCGAAAGGAGGAAAGCGGGAAGGCAGAGCGGGAGGGAGGGAGGGAGGGGTTGTGGCTTCTGCTCTGTGAGCAACTTTGTGCGGCGCCGGGCTGTCGGGCGCACCATATCTTGAAAGCAATCTGCAACACGGATCCTACCTTTGTATGCGCTGTGCTTTCGCCGCTCAGTTTCCGTTGAAGTGATAGACCGCACGAACCTTCACTCGCTGCGGCGGCCACGCTCGTTGGCGCCAGCGTTTTGACAGTGGTTGTCTGCGATCATCGAGTGTGATCTATTCATGTTTGCTTGTGCGCGCTGACGCCACGCTTGTTAATTCAGTTAGTTTTTTTTTTTCTCTCTAAAGTTTCGGTTGCTATTTTGAACGTGGCGTGTACACTGAGCAGGTGTCTCGAAGACCCATGTCTCGGTGATCGGCGCTACCTCCTGTGCCTTCGCGAGAGCTAAGCGGTGCGAAGCTCGTTTCTTTCTCCATGGTCAACTCCATTGGCGGAGATCGCCAACGCGGTGACGTTCGTGTCGACTGTACACGGAGACGACGTTACTGCTGCGCATATCCAAGCAAGTCAATCCCCTCCAAGCGTAGTATGAGGCAGGGCATTATATTAGATTTTTTTGAAGCCGCACTAAGAGGCCTAATAATTCTTTCTTTTTTTTGGCCGAACGGGTTTTTCGGACTATTTTTCAGTCCCCACGACCTCGGAAAATCGATTGGCGACTGTACGGAGCTCCCTAACCTAACAGCCGCAAGTTGCTGCCAGCCAGAAACTTTGAATTATCCGAATAGAGCCACGCGGCCCATTCAAATTATCCGATAGAATTTGCATCGAAAATGACGGGACAGCTCAAATTCTTCGAATTAACCGAAATTTCGAATTAACCAAGTTCGAATTATCGAGGTTTTACTGTATAATGGAACTCGCAATATAACCAAGTATTTAACGTTTTATAGCTTCTTGTCCAAAAAACACCATGTATTTATAACCTCAATATAACGTAGTATGTTTATACACGACTTCAATAACACAAAATTTCACTGCCGCCGCGAAGGAATACAGAGATAATAAATGGAAGCTTCCGTGGACGCAGATGGTCAAATGGTTGAATTATAAGTGGCTGCTTGCGAATGCACCTCTCAAATCATGCGCTGCACGACCAAGAGCAACTGCCGAAAAGGAGCAGCGTCATGTTTCGTATAAAGTCCAAGTGCGATAAGATCTTATCACGTCCTGCGCGCTATGCTTCGGGTGCAAGTGAAAGCATGCGAGGGTGAGCGGAAAGGGATGGTGGCTTGATGAGCGCTGTCTTCCCGTGCGAGCAAGGGGAAATGGGGGAGGCAAGCTTGCTCGCGGTAACGTGAATAAGCGCATGCAAGTGAAGGGAAGAAGTGGGGGCATATTGTCATGCCTGTCATTTTCTAGCACGGCCGTGGCTGCGTATTGCTGTCAGCACGGTAGAGGGCATTAAGCTCAAACCCCAAGGACGCTTGCAGACGTGTGCAAGGTTGCACCTATGCGCCTTGTGCCTGCTGCGCCTCGCAAGGAATGGCGGTTTGCATCCACTAGAGACGCACAACAGCACACGCTCACTGGGCTTACTCGTAAACATTAGCAGTTGCCACTTCGTACTTTGTTATTGACAGTATTTCAAAATGCTTCATTATCTATAAATGTAATTGTTATATTTTCAGAGCTCTTAGACCAGCACAAAAAAAAAAAGAAAAATCAGAAATGTCGTGCATCAAGGCCATGTGTGACCATGAATTTGCTGATAGAATTAGTATTCGAATGTTCACTGTTCAATTCGTATTTGTGTATTTTAGTATTCACATACCTTTAAAATGTAATTTACATTTGCATTTTCTTGTTTGTATTTGCGTTTGGGGAGGTTACCAATAAACATGTGTGACCAATACTCCTGTTTTGTACGGTAAGTACAAAACAGGAGTATTGGTCGATACTGAATATGGGCCTACCCCTGGCTTTGAGGGGAACAAAAAAGATTCACCGACGACTACGATACTCCCTAATGGAAATTTTGGGCACAGTTATTTAGGCGTTTTGAATTTGCAATATATTGATGGCAAAGAATTTTGATTCTGAATGACCAAGTTCTGTCGGTGGCGGCGCTTAGCCTCTGCTCGGGCAGCTCGTTTAGCAGCTGTGCCAGACAAAGCATTTACACTGGTTGCATGGCTCATTGTTCAGAAAGAAAGCAGGAACGTGGGGCTCGTGTGGAGTGCATTGTCTAGCGGCGGTGGCGCAGGCGTAGTAGCGCATGCACAGTGGGTCCAAAGCCCACACCAGTGCTGTGTTTCCATATATGGTATGGGTGGACACGCTTGCCGCCTGCTTCCTCACGTCCTCCTCACCCTTTCGCCATACTCTCCTCCTCCACTTTCCTCGTCATGCTTTTGCTGCACCCTTCTCCACTTTCCTCCTCACGCTCTCTTCGCTGTCGCCATCTTTCATGGTGATGTTGACGAATGATGTAATTGATGTTGATGAAAGACCAAACGCTCCATGTTTGCTCTTTCATCCTTCACTGTGCTTGTTTGCTCGGTTACGTTGAGGGACGCTGACGCTCAGTGCAGTAACAGGCGCCTAAGAGCTGCTCTATAAAAAGCCGTATTGACGATCCCAGCAGCAAAATGTTATATAAAATGTTGAGGAAATTATGGAGTAATACAAGCATTACAACTATGCTAAAGTGTAGAGAATAGTTCAGAAGGGAATCAATATCCAAGGACACCTAAGTACTTCTTATGAGTTGTGAATGAGAAAGCATTAATGTCCACTTCAACGCCGCTCAGTGGTCCTTTGAGTTATGAACTCCTGACGGGCAAGTGAGCACATTGAGATGCTTGGTGCATTTTCATTTGGCCTTACCAAGGCACACTTAGAACGCAGGCAATACCATGCATGGACAAGGAACGTGTGGATAGCACAGGCTTTTGAGAGCGAGGGTGACGTGGCGTCCGGCGATGCCCTTTCCCCTCATGCAACACCTGGTGCACTAATGCGGCAGCAGGTGCTCCCTTTCGCTCACTCTGCTCCGTCAAGGATAGCTCGTGACGTGGCTTTGCAGCCAATGGGAAGTGAGGTGCCGTTTCGCTCCTACAGATAACAGACGGCGGCTTTTTTGCTCAATGGGCCATTTGACATTTTGCATCATAACAAAAAATATAATGCAGTTAACTACAGAAAATAATTTATTTGATCAATATGCTAATTCGTTAACACAGACTAAAGCCGCATGGGAACTGCAAGGAATCTTGTCTGGGAATGGCTGCCATTCACTTACGATATACCACAGCACATAATCAGTGCTGTCTAAGACATTTTTTATGCAGGACTAGACGTGTAATAATTATCGGGCAATGAGCGGCATGCACTGGGCACTCAAGGTACACACAGGCGATCAGTGTGGCTTACTGTAGGCATCCTCGCATGATGGATAGTGTCACAAATAATTCCACCGCAGTGTCAAGATCAGTATGAACAGCGTCGTGGCCGTGGAACAAAGTTTTTAGTAAAAGTTAAGTTTCATTTGTCGTGGTTGCACTGTTTCACTTTCTCTTCTTGGAAACGAAACGGTGCAGTGCTGCCGTGCTTCCATTTACTTCCACGTGTTCTATCACATCGTTTTCGGATGGGGCGCTGAAGTCAAGCTAAGACCTGCTGATTTTGCACTCCAAGACAGTAGTAACACACTTTTGCACGTTATATGCGAAGTGCGTGCATTCGCAATGGCAACAACAATGAAAATGGCGACACCTCCGCTTTTTTTTCCCTTGCCCCATGGTGGCCAGACGACGAGTGAAATTGTGCTGAAGACTGCTATATAAGACAAGGAGGACTTTTACGCTTTTTTTTTTTTTTTTTGAAGAAAAGCTCAGCGTATAGTATTCGGGTTTTTACAGTACAGAGTTGGCATTAATTCAAAGCATGAAGTTTCTAATGAAACAGTAGAGTAGAATTTTGGTTAAATTACGGTTGATCTGAATTTAGGGGTGATACAAATTCAAAAAATGCTTTGGTATGAACACTGTGCACATTATTTTAAAAAAAAATTGTTGGTTATCTGAATACCCTTTCGTTCATCATCACGGGTGATACAAGTTCATGAGCTGTGACTGCCAATGAAGCCGTAACATATTTTATGCTATTGCGGTGAGGAAGCATGCTCCAATGTGTAGATGGTTGATATATTTGTCATTGTCAAGGTTGTTCGTATCATCTGGCTGTGGCACAGCTCATTGGTGCCTTTTCTCCACTACGCAACCAGCTATCTAGTTTCAATTTATTATTGAGTTGAATGAATGATAAAGTGCAACATATTGCTTTTTGAGGTCAACAGTATATTGAATTCACTTTGCAGGTGGTCCGCAACATGCCTGACGAGTCAATGTATGCCATGGAGCTTCTGAGAGGTACGGCCACTTTAAGACTATGGCTGCATGTTGTCAGTAACATTTACTGTTATCTGGCCTGTTTGAGGTTGTGTGTATGATGAGCATGCACTAAAAACGCCTACCACTCAATTTTCTCAGCACATATCTTTTGAGTCCAAAATATGTTGTCATGGACATGTAAGTGAGGAAAAAGAATCGTAAGCTGCGAGTTTCAAGTGTGCAAAAACTTAGCATAAGCCTTTATGAGTTACGCAAGGGTCTTTCTCAAGCTTTGTAGATGTACGTGAGTACTTCACATTTGCAAAGCAGGCTCAAAAGCTTTACAGGAAGCCAATTTTTTACCTGGCTCCTGAATGTTGTGGCCTCCTTTGGCTACATGAGATTTCCTGCCTCAGGAAATCTCACTGGGGAAAGGCTGTCACTTGACTCCAGCCACTCATTCCTGATTATCTTGACTGGAATGTTGCATTCCACGCCCGTTGCGCATATTGTGAGCTCCTTGAGGGGCTCAAGTTGAATGTTAAACAAGCAGAAGTGTGTTGCATCATATCAACCTTGCGTCACTGAGGAACATAAAGGAATAAATCACAAGCTTTTGATGTTTTCAAGGAACTGGTTTTGCATATGCTAAAGTGGAAGCGCTGTGGGCATCTGGTGCGCGGCATACTTAATGTTCTCCACATTGAATTTGCAAAGCCTGCACCATCTGAAACAAAAAGGGCCTAGTATATATGCTTCCGTATTTGAACCATAGAGTGCAGCATTTACATTGATTCTCTGGCTCCCTACATAGAGAAATCTACAGTTTTGGCAGGAAAAAATGTGGGGGCTAGTCAATTCTGTCATTTATTGAGACAGTGCATCACTTTCTAATTTCCTACATTACGTCGATCTCTTCAACAGGCCCAGATGATGAAGTCTACAGCCTGCTTCTCAAGTCATATGGAACCAACACGAGGACATGATGAATTGCTTGTGTAGCTATCTTTTCCATCTTTAGTTGCATTGGTTTGCATGTAACGGTTTTGGCCTTACTGGCTTCATTCTCTCCATACCATCTGCCAGGAATTTCTTGAAAATTTTCACTGTATCCCGGTACATCAAACGCGTTTATTTTGGGCAATGCAGTCTGCTGAACTTGCAGCAAACAAATGCTTCGGGGTGCTCTGCTATAGGCATGTGAACTTGTTTTGAAAAATGAGCCTTGCAGCATCAGCATGTGACAAGGGTGGCTGGAAGCAGTGTTCTGACGTGATTTTTCTAATGGTTTACTGTGCACAATTGTTTCACATGGTTTAAAAGTACATTAAATGACAAGTTGGTCAATTTGTCCACATACATGGTGGTCTAGATTTTGGCATCTAACAGGTATATATAAACATAAGATTGGTCTCGTGGCTCAGGCGTGGCTCAGGCACGGTGAGTTAGAGGGCCTCCTGAGATGCGAAGTCCATTTGGCTGCAGCATCAATGAAGAGAAATCAACATGCTGTCAATGCTATGCGTAATCGCCTTGGTGGTGGAGCCAGAGCGGAGTTCCTGCTGAACTGCTGTGTGTATGCACTGATCGGAGTGGAATGGGCAGTAAATGTCAAGCTAATGTTAACTAATATTTTACTGGATGCAGGCTAATGCTCATCTTGCCAGCATTGTTAGATGCCTGGTAGCCGTCTGATTGTTCCTTTTATCAAGCAGGAGTGCTGTGTCATGCCAACATGTTGCACTCACGTATAGTTAGAACATCGTCCAAGGAGTCCAAGCATAATGCTGCCAAATGTCAATGATGCTTTCTATTGCTGTCAATGCTTGGCCTTTTGGGCAAAACTGCCAAATTTTTTTTTTACAGAGCCCACACCCTGTAAACTTTGAAACATCAATATTGAGGCCCACAGCGAAGTCTAGGAATGCACATCCCCACAGCTGTACATTGCCTAAAGACCCATGCCTGCTGTTTGATTAAGAAAACGCAGTAGGTACTGTGGTTGATATACTGGCTACCCACACAAAGGGTTGAAGCTTGAATCCCACAGGTGTCATGAAAATTGTTATCTAGTTTTTAACATACAGTCCAGTCTGTGCCCTTCCCCCATTGATCCAAAATTCAATTTTCTTTCTTAAAGAATGATTTCTCACATAGTTAACTGACATTTTTTGCATTATTTACAGCCAAGATGGGACAGGACACTTGTCTTATGCTTGGTGGAATTGAAGAGTTTCAAGTCGAGGCCTTTTTCTGAATACGGGGTTAGGAGAAAAGTTTGTTAATACTATGTATCTGTAGTAATTGGCCACGTGACTGTCACTCTGAGTATGGTGTTAAATGGTTATTGTAGTACCATTTGCAGAGAAGAAACTTGTGCTGAACAGTCTGTTCACAACATTGTCCTACTGTCACTTTCAAATGTGGTCGTTGAGAACTGCTGGCAGCAGTGTCCCAGTGCTCCTGTGTATGACCCAGCACTCTACGGACTGATCCTTGCTTTTCTTCCTTTTGATCTACGTGACCATTGATTTGCCTTAGTATAGAAAGTGCTGTGTTGTTTTATCTCAGTGCCTTAAATATATGTAATCAGGCCTGTTAAGTTATCCACATTGGGAGCCAAAAACACTAGTTGCATGCAGTAAATTGAGCCAGTCGAGGCGGTATTCTTCAGAGATCACTGTTTCTCAAGGTAAAAGAATAGATATTCATTTTGATTCAGTTCTGTACCCTTAGTCAATGTATTATGACCCGTCTGCACAGTGATGCTGTTTTATATGCAGCATGCAAAGAATTACCAGCATTCTTGCCTTGAGCCTCATGTGTGTGCCTGGCAGATGTATTGAACTGACTTATATGTCGAGTTATTGCTTTGTAACCATGTGGAAGAAATTGTTGCCTGCAATGTACATTAACTTCTGCTAAAATTCTGTCACTGATTCGTAGAAAACCAAACTGTGAGATGCTCCAAACAATTGAATGTGCTCAGACATTGGTTATCACTGGAAATCGCTGCGAAAAGCACTTAGGAGGAGAAACATTTGTGTTTTCCCACATACACATAATTTCACTAGCACTGTATACAACTCGGGGCACGTCGGATGCCGACTTCACCTAGTGACTGAAATGGGCAACATGCTTGTTGCTGTCCCGTTGGTGTTCTGTCGCCATGGTTGCCACAGTGACCTAATGACCGAACTTGCTTGCATTCCATTTTATTAAGTGCCATAATCTGCCACTAGGTGTCACTAATGAAATCTCCTCCCCTACTTTTCTATACATGTTTTTCACCGTGTGATGTCTAGTTGCTTGTTTGTGCTGCCACTAAAGAGACTCTCCTCCTAAGTGCTTCCTTCTGCTGGAGATGTGCACAGATGTTAACAGTTCCATCACTTGTATCAGTATTGCGTCAAGACCAGTATGTGCTGTCTTGTTTGCAGTGTTGTAATGACTCTTGCGTGGTGCAGAATTTTAATATTTCTTGTGTATCGTTTATTTGTCAAAGTTGTGCAGGTGTGCAACAGCTCTTAGGAAGAAACACAATCATTTTTTGTTCACGCTGTTTTTTTTATTATGGTGGGGCCCTATTAATTTAATGTGCTCCACAGTTGCAAGGCATGTGTTGTCATCTTAGCACCAGAGTGTGACTGATTCATGGGGTCATCACTGATTCATTTTGTTGCAATCGTTTCTGGTTTTAGTTTTATATTTGACATTTTGCTTTTTGCCGTTTCATGCTAAGAGGAGCTTTCACTGGTTTTGTATAGTGGATACTAACGGCAGAACTGTTTTAACCATGCCAATGTGTTTTTCATGAGCAAGTTGATACTTGATGCTGAAGAAGCAGGTCGGCAGACCTAAACACTGTGCGCCTGAAATGACCTTTATGCTAGCAGCTCATCTTTTAAAGCAGTTGCTTCCATGTTGATGTGCCCATGCAATGTTACACCAGTTGGTCCTTTAGCTTCAAATGTAAAGCCATAGCTTCTTGTGCATTCACATTTGTTTGCACACTGAACTGTCATTTTTTCTTTCTTTTGTTTTTGTTTAGAATGTAACGTTAGGTGTTTTGACTCTCATTTTCTGGGAAAGCATTCTGAAATGGTACAAAGACATCTTCATTCTCTTTTACTTGTGTGCAACTCATTTCTAGTATTTTCCAAGGTATGCTAGGGTGCCATTGACATTTGGTGCACAGTCAAGAATACATAGCATTTCTTCTTTTTTTTTTTACAAAAAGGAACATACGTGTAGATCACATTTGACAAGAATAAGAAAATAATGTGTAGCCTCATCCCAGCTCTCTAAAGAGTCAACAGAACTTCTAGCTTTACAAGGCCTGTTGCACTGTTCTGCTTAGGTTGCCTCACTGTTGCTTTGCTCCATCAAATCACTAAGGTCATTGGGCCACCTCGCAGTTATCTTGACACCTTGACTATATACCCCAGTGTTGCCAACCATTTTTTGGGAAATACCCTATGTCATAGTCAAAATTACCCTGCTTTACCCTACAGAATTTTTTTATTACCTACATTTTACCCTACGCCTAAAATAGCACAGTGCAATAATAATAACTTACAGACTATACTTCACAATACGACGTGATAGATGTGCGCTGGCGCTAAAATCGGTAGTAACTGTCATCGAAATAATTAGCAAAAAAATGTTGCAGTTTCGCCCGAAAGGCGAAACATCAGTTGCGATAGCAAATTAGTAGAGAGCAATACGGAGTAGGGATAGTAGTTTTATCGGCTACATAAACTTGACACATTCGCTTGCTAACCGAGTTAACAAGCGTGGTGTCAGCGCGCACAAGCAAACATGAATAGATCACACTGGACGACCGCAGACAACCACTGTCAAAACGCTGGCATGTGGAAGGGCGGCTGCCACAGCGAGCAAAGGTTCGTGCGGTCTATTGCTTCAACAGAAACTGAGCGCCGTAAGCACAGCACATACAAAGGTCACAAACGTGTGGAGGACGCTTTCAAGATACGGTGCGCGCAACAACACCGACAGCCCGCACCGGCACAAAGTACAAGAACACCTCTGTTGGCAGAGTAGAATCTGCCCCCCTCCCCCCCCTCCCTCCTGCACTGCCTTACCGTTTTCCTGCTTTCGCGTGGGAGATTGCGTCGCAAGTTCCCCTTGCGCCCGGTTGCAAGATACGAATTTGGTGCCGCAGCACAGCATCGCCCCCCCCTCCCTCCCATACCCCCACGGCCTTTCGCTCGACGGAAGTCGCATTTGCTCTCCGCCATGCGTTCGCTCTCCGTGAAATCGCGCGTCCTCCGCGCGCTTTCACTCGCACATATGGCGCGCGGCGATGATTTTATTGCCCTTGGACTTTATACGGAACGTCACGGCGACAACGACGGCAGAAATCCTCTTGAAGTGTCCATATAATTGCTATCGCAATAAAAAAAGCACATATCAAAAGCCAGCATACGCGCCTTTGTGCACATCGTCTCCTATAATTGAAAGGGAGTGATACAGAGAGAGAATAAAGTCTTTATTGAGCAAAAGATTGGCGTGTGGCTTGCTGGCCGGTGTGGGTTGTTGTGTTGCATATAGGAAAAGGCGATAACGAAAAAAAAAAACGTAGCAAATCAAAGTAAGCAAAGCAATACCACAGGATCGGCGCTCCGCACAGCTCAGATTCTAACGGCTCCTAAACTGTGTATAGGAAAATAATTGAAAGGTGGGCGAGGTGGTTTGATTTCAAGATGTAAAAGACGGCGCAAACCAACCAGGCATAAAGTGAAGAAGAAAACAATAAAATGCAGTTGCGAGTTCAGCGCCCGTCTTGATCTTTCTGAAGAAAGAACAACAATGCTAACACAGAGATATGTGAAGTCTGATCTTTCGGCTCTGCCCTGTGCTGGTGAGATGTGAATTAAAACAGCTCCAATTTTATTCAAAGGAAGATTTAGTTTTCGGATCTGTGTCGAGAATAGCACCGTCGGAGATGTCGCGTCAATTGGCTAGTTTTTAAAATCACTCGTCAACTGTTCATTTTTCGCTGATAGTTGACGAGCAAAAAGTTCTTTCTCAGGTTTTACGTGCCAAAACCAGTTCTGATTATGAGGCACGCCGTGGTTGAGGGCTTCGGATTAATTTTGACCACCTGGGGTTCTTTAACGTGCACTACAACGCAAGCACATGGATGTTTTTGCAAAAAGTGGAAATTATCCTGCACCTGGTAAGAAAATCGCATTACCGCCCTACTACCCTACACTGCCCGAAAAATTTTCAGAATACCCTACAAGTAGGGTAATTATCCTACGGTTGGCAACACTGTATACCCCCCTTCAGTGGATGCAGGGCTTTTCTCAACAGCCACACTGTTCTGTCTCCCCATATTTCTTTATTATTATTATTTTATTTAAAATATTAGTCTGCTTTCTCCAACATAAATGAATGAATCATGCCTTTGTATGGCTTGCTGAGCTGTTAATTGGCCTTCTATGTGGAAAGGCTGCTCGAGTTGGATTTTTCACCGAAATGTCGTGAGATAGAGTTTGTGGCTTCTAATGGTTTCTCCATTTCACTGCTGAAGCATTGTGGTGTAGGGCTAGAATGTCGTGTGTGAAAAAAAAAGAAAGAAAGCTAACAAATACCACTACTTAACAATGTCTATCTTAGTCATCTTTGCAGTTTGTGGCATTCCCAATATACACTGTCCCTCTCTGTTTTTGCTTTTGGATAAATGGCTTCACAGCGTTGTCCTCTTGTGAATAACCAACTGGCTTTGGGTGCAAGAGAAGTGCTGATAATGGAAAGACTGACGAGTTTTTGACTCGGTGATATGTAGCATTTTTGATGTGATGCTTGCACAGTGGATTGTACTTAGAAGCAGGGAGAAAACAAAGAAATGCACTGTTCTGAAGAACCGGCCATCACAAGACGAAAGAGCTGCGAGCATGTTGCAGCTGTGAGATACAAAGTATTGTATATATGCATCTGCATATTGTTAATAGTTGTTTGAGTTATACAGCCATATTTTTTTCTATTTGAAGTTCTTATTTCTTTTAGGTCTCTATCATAGGTGCAGTTTGAAATTACTTAGGCAGCTGGAGGTATATTTTTTTTTCTCGGTATGGCATTGTGCAATAAGTTTTACTTTTTGGTCCATCATGGGTAGGGATAACTGGTAGGGCCTGCAGGGAACTGATTTCTATTATGTTTTTTACAGCTTGCCTCAGTCACTTTTTCGGATCATTTGGTGGTGCTCAATTTCATTTATTTTGTGGCATTTCATGTTGGGGATCTCGTCTGAAAACTTCATTGTGCCTGATGGATGGGCTGATTGTACAGCTACTGGTTTTTTATGCTTGTCAATCTAGCGAATTTCACAATGGCGTTTTTTTTTTTTCTTTTTCATCAATGGCAACCTTTGATCTTTAGCATCTTTGACCTATCTCATAAACAAGTTTCTACTGTTTAGTTGTAGTTGTACACGGTGTTGTTCACTTCACCAATGTGACACCAATGAAGTGTCTTTTACTTACTCCAGAAGCGCGTGGTTGACGCCCTGGCACTTGCTTTTTCCTTTTATTGTTTGTTTATTACCGGTGTCTGTTGCTTTTGTGGTGTGTGCCGCACGTCATCGGTTGAAGAGGGTTAGTTTTATGGTCAGTCATATAGAGATGAAAAAACGAAAAAAAAAAAGAAACGATAAGACATCTCCGTTCACGTTGACCTGCATTGTTCATGTTTTGTGCACTCGGGCGCAAAGATGTAGTTGGGCACTGCGTTTGTACAGAGAGCTCTATTTTTTCCAAGACGGAATAATAAAAGAGTCTAGGCACGCGCATTGCTTCATGGAGTTCTTCCTGTCTACTTGAATTCGCGGAGAGTGCGAATTCCGCCAACCACACGCAATCTGCTACACACGCAGCTAGTCAACCAAACTTTAGAAGACGTACACACTGCGCACCTGTGAATGGAAATATGTATTCTGCGTGGTTCCTGTGAACGTGTAAGGCTGAACACCCCTCTTTGATATTTATTGTACAGGTTTTTTCTTGAAGGACACCTCCGACAATTCTGCCAGTTTATCCATAGACGTATATCTCTTGCACAGATTTCTGTTTTCGCCCGAGCGCATTTCCGAGTTGCTGTAATGTGTGCCTAAAGATCACGCACTTCGCACGTACAGCGCGAAGTGCGTGACCGCAATCTTATCGCACTTGGGCTTGATACAGAACCTCGCGGCGACGACGATGGCAGAAATCCGCCTGGAGTGTCCTAATTGCTATCGCAGTGAAACAGAGATGCCGCAGCCAGAATGCAACCCGTGACCTCGCGCTCAGCATCAGAAAGCAACAGTCTGTAGCGAAGAAAGTGTGCCACCTCACGTCGGCGTCGTACCTGCCGATCTTCACTTGGCTCTGCCGGAGCTCGTCCCCCTTCATCGTCGTCTCCCTGGTGAGCTGATGCGTCCGAACACTAATGCTGCGTCACTTCGCTACAAGTCGCTGAGACTGCGTTGGATACAAGTTCGAACTACGAGGAACGAGGAGCTACACTTCAGGCTGTGGCGGCCGTGTGGCGACGGGGAAGTCGTTCACGGGAATAATTTACGAAGTAAAAATTTAGAGGACGCTTAAACTTCGCTTTCAAGAGTGGAACGCGATATCATTCAAAGATCCCTGACCGCTTCTCACGGTTCCCGACGACTGCAGCTTATGCAACCATAATGGTTACTGGCAAACACTGGCAGGGAACGCTATGCACATAGGCGAGCTTTCTGATAGAAACGCGGCCTCTTGCGTGGGCTGATCCCGGAAATAGTGCACAACCGCGCCAAAGAAATTACATGATTTTTTCAGGTTCCCGTGTTTGTTTCGCACTTTTAATATTTCAGTCTGAGAAGATTTAACATAAAAGGCGTGTGCTATGAGTGTTTTGTTTCATGACATTTGTTTGTGAATTGTTCTCAAAATTCCGAGGAATAGCTTTGTCAAGAATGTGAGACAAGTTATGAGCAACATTAGTGATAGAATGGTGTGGCAATATAACCCGCATATACCCCACGTCATATATGAAGGCGTGGCATATGCCTATACCTAAATATATTCGGAGGGCCTGCTTGGTTGGGGATAATTTTCTCCGCCACCCGGCCGACATCGCACGCCGGTTGCCGACGCCGGATTTTCTGCGACACGGGGCATTTAACGCTATCGCGTTAATATTCATAGAGTAGATTCACCTAGTGGTGAACATGTATGCTTATATAATATTTTGCGTAATGTCACAGAACCGAAAAACGAGGCCACGGAACTGAAGGAAACATAAGAGGGTTGAAGATCGGCAGAATCGAGACACTTCACGGCCACCAACAACGCGAAATAACGTTTTGGGTGTTCATAGGCTTTACATGCAACGCTACAGTTTTGTCCGCGTTCCATTTGTAGCCATGGTCGGATCCAGCAGCGATACGGCTGAGAAAAATTACACCATCTTCCCGTAGGGAAACCCTGAGTAGTATGCGAAGCAGCTATGGGGTCGACTCAAGGTAGTTTTATCAGCTGTATAAACTTGGACATGCAGCAGCACCAGCAACGCGCAGAACTGTTGTCGACGCCGTCGGCGTTTTGCCCGCGTTCGCACCGAACGCGCGCGGCATTGATGACTGTTGTCGGTGCCTCTGGGGCGCCTACCGTCGGGTCTCTAACCTAAGCTGCTTCACATTATCGCTCGCGGAACCGCAGGTGTTGCCATTCGTTGCGCAATCCGGAGAGGAGAGGAGCGTCAGAGAGGAGAGGAGGAATGCCGATAGGACAGAATGCCTCTCCTTGTCTCATCAGACAAGGAGAGGAGGGCGAGGAGGATGCGCAGTAGGGGTGTGGACGCCGCACGACGGATGGAGGGAGGGAGTGACATAGCACCGACCATAAGCTGCTTCGCATCTAATAAACGAGACACTGCGGCGATTTGGGCACCCGAAATCGTCGTCGTCTGATAAGCCGCGTGGGAAAAAAACGGCCCAAGAGCAGCGCATCGTGCTGGCCGCCATTCCGTCTCTGGATAGAGCAATGCCCTCGACAGCGGAGGACGCGATAATAGCGGAAGGGCGAAGCTTCCAACGTTCTAGGAATAACCAAGGAGCCTGAAAAGCCGCGAAGGGGGCCAATAACTATTGACTTAAAAATTAAAATAGCGCGGTACACATTGGACTAAAATAATAGAACTAGACAAACGTTTCGAGACACGCAGTACTATTCCTTTAGTCTTGTGCGTATCGCGCTAGTATTTTAACTATTCAACCATGTACCAGCTGGCCAGTATGAATGTGACCTAAACATCTACCCTTCTTCAACTATTGGGCATTTGTGACGCCGCTGACATAAAAGCACCTCTCCCCCGTACACTCGCATTGTTTTTTTTTTTCTTCGACGCTCTTTCAATTAAGCGTGTCTGCAGGTAAGTAACAGCAGCCTTGAAAGCTGGCTTGTCCGTAATAAGACGCCTTGTTGGGAGAAGTCCGCTTCCGATAATACAAGTAAGACAGCTGGTGACGAAGATCATTCATGGATGTCTGAAGTGCTCACTTGTGTGCGTAACGTAGAACGTTACCATGGCAATGGAAGTAAGTAACGTAAGTCGTTAACCAAGCCCCCGTGGCCCCTTGATTCTGATACTGGAGCACCGCCACATCTGGCTGGTGACAAGCAACTATTGACTTTTTGCGACTGCCATTACGAAACGTTTCGGTAAGACTCTTGCAGGATATTAGCGAGGTAGTGTCCTTTAGGAGAACAAACGCTTGGTCACTTGGTCAGTGACTCCAACTGCTTTATCATCATGTTATCTGACCAAACGAATTTTTGTCGACCCCGTGACTACAAGTGCTTTGAAAGTTATTCAAATGGTGGCGTCGAGCCATAAAAAGCGAGTACTTCGTCAGTATTTAGCTACACCTTATAGCAAACCTCTGGTCTCTTGTTTTATATATATATATATATATATATATATATATATATACGTACATAATATTCTGTTTGCAGCCTGCTTACTTGAAGTTGAACGTTCTTTCGAGCGTGTCTGCATGTACTTAATAGCATCCCTGAAAGCTTGTTTATCTGCACTAACATGAATTGTAGGGAGAAGCTTGCTTCTGCAATTCCGTCCTTCTCTTATTAATGCGAATAGCTTTCGTTTGATACCGTGCCAATTTTCTGAATCTGACCAAATTATCTAGCCGCTCTGGTGCAGGGGCAGGTGCAGGCGCGCGGCTTCAGGTGCAGCTTCCGGCGGCGAGGAGGAGAAGCAGCGTCGTGTTGTCTTTGTTGAGGACTTCAACATGCGTAAAGTAGAACCGGTGATAAGAGAGAGTATGGGTGCAGACGACCGAGTCCAGATTAGCACGCTTCCGGGGAAACCGATTAGGGAAGTGTTAACGAAGGCCAAACAATACGCGTGGGAAACAGTGAACGAACCACCCCTAGCGGTGATAATGGGAGGAGTAATCTATGTACTGAAGATACAGGGGCAGGAATCGCGAAGCAAATAGCTAAAGGGCTTACCGATCTCGAGAAGGTTTCTAAGGGGGTGCAAATCGCATTGTACATGGCGCCAGAGGTTGAAAGACAGGTGTCTGAAATTGAAAGGACAGCGCTTGTCATAAACGGTGAGACGGACGCTAGATAAGGCAATGCGATTTAGTCATTGAAGTCAACTGGGAAGTGCACCGAGCAGGCCGCGACGGCGCTTTTGTGCGTGACGGGGTACATTTCAGCGAGAGTGTAGCAGTACCGGCTGGACGTCGATTCGCAGCACCGACAACAGCTTTTTAAAGCGAAATTTTCTTTGTCTCACTGATTCGTCCGTGGGCGCCGAAAACACACTGCAGGAAAGCCAACTTACACAATAGAACTATCGATCTGCGCACACAATAGAACGACGGCGCACGACATATGTATCGTAGAACACTACAGTTTACATTCGCAGTTGTACCAATAAGAACAATGGGAACCGCAATGCCACGCTACCCAGATAAACTGTACATATCTGCATTGCATTACGCGCGTCACGCAATGCATTCCCGGCCGTCACCCTGGGTAGGCCGCGAGTAGACCGCGGTTGCAGCGCACGGCAGAAGAGGCCGCCGTACGCGAACGTAAGCGCGAGCGCGATCGTGCCCGTAAGGCCGATCCTGTGTATCGGCAACGGCAGAGCCTCTGACCGTCTACCACAACGATCACAATGCAATACTGTGCAAGTGTAGAGTCGTGCGTGAAAGTGTGAGTGTGTGCATGTAATCAACGACTACATGATCTAAAATAAAGGCTATGCAACTTAACGAAATGTGTCTTCATTCAACTTCAACGTTAAAAAAAATCCTAAATAAGCAATCAAATCACATATGCATCGCATCGGGTCGCTCAGCATTTCTTGGGTTCGTTGCGTTGTCGTTGGCTTTGAACTTTGACTTTGATTCACTTTGCATGGAAGAAAGCTTCGCGTTCAACCATCCTTCTTAAAGAGGCTTTGATTTTTTTTTTTTTTTTTTATGTGGGCTCCAAGCAACCTGGAAGGTAGATTAAGTATTGAATTTAGCGACACCAGCAAGGAGCAGAATTAAACGCAAGGAGTTGACTCTTACCTTACCGCTAGAAGTGCTCATTTTCGGTGCTTTTATGTTTTAACGTTTCATTTCAAGACTTAATAGTCGCAACGTATATTGTGATACATAAAATTGTAGCCTGATCACTGGTATTTTGAATGGATGTAAAGCAGTAATAACTGCTCAGACAGTTTTTTGAGATTTCGTTTGTGAAACTTCGAAGAAGAACCTCAAGGAACGTGAATGAAAGTAATAAGTATAAGTACTGAGCGTAAAAAAAGACATGAAATATGCAAAATATGCGCTTGGCTTCTAGTTCCCAATTTTTGTAAGTCAGAACACGCAAAAAAGTTATTATGCAGATTTGTTGGCGTCAATATATACTAGCCATAGATGCCCACGCTACGCTGAAAAGCAGTTGCATCCCAAATGTGAAAACGAGTGAGTGCATGCCTATGGTGCAGGCAGCATTTGTTTGCACTCTTTGTAGGAGGCACCTGTTTCGTTTTTTACTGCGTTCTTTAGGCTCGCAAAGCAATGGTTTTCAGGTCAGGGAGTATGCAGAAGTCTTCTCATACTTCATTATTGCGTTCGACGAGCTTTTCCGTGCAAGAAGCTGGTCTAGTGTGCGTTCAACTGGCACTAGATGCTCCATGTGCTTTGTTCAGTTCCTTTACAGCACTGTACAGTAATTTGAAGTGTTGCACAATATTGTACAGTAATGAATAAGGGCACTTGCACATACGGGGTTCGAAATGTGAAGTTAGGCTGCTGGTCAAGCTTCGGTCGAAGGTCGGTCAGAAATTGACCGCGTGCTTTTGTGTGAGTGAAAACCACACACGACGGGAAGAATTGCTCGTAATAATTTCCACAAACGCTGTCGAAACACTGATAGCTAAAGACAACCCACGGTGACAAAAATAAAGCTGTATCTGATATTATCAAAGTAGCATGCACTCATGAGCATCTACCGTTGTTTGTGACATTGTTAAAACAGCCTATATAGACGTCGGATCGGAGAATTAGACAATCCGACAGGAGCTTCTGCGTCTATACTGCTGCTGTCATTTAAAAAATTACGCTGCCGAGTCGACCAAAGCGCAAATGTTGCGTCGTTTTATTGAGGTATTGCTAGGAGCGCTGGAGGCTAGTTTTGACGATATTTCCAGTTGAACTTTTATTTTTACATACCCCCTAATGTGCCAAAAATTGACACATCTGACAAATAGTTAAAGATCAGTCGTCATTTCAGACGGTTCCAGGCGTTTTTAGTAGAAGAATTCGAACGAAAATGTTTAACAACGTCTAGAAAAGCTGTCAACCACATTGATCGATTGCTATAGGCCCGCGGTAAGAAAAGAGTTGAGCAAATACGCTCAAAAGATAAGCATTGAGACCGTAAAATATCTTACATAAGTATGCAGGGGTGGAGAGTCGCAATTAGAATAAATGGCTGGAAATGCTAAACCAGCTGAATGACAAAACTGTTAGCGCGTACGCCTTGACCGAAACGCATCTACTAGATTTGGAGCAGCGCTGCCTGTTATTGGCAATATTGCATGGGAGGGGTGCAACATAATGACTGGGTCAAGGAAAATCGGAGGCGTAGGCATGCTAATTAGGCGATGTATGAAGTGGTATAGGGTAAAATAGACATGTAAGGAGCATTTATGGATTAGCAGCATATGGGAAGGAAAAAGATGTGGCTGGAAGGAGCTAACCTACGGCGAGGTCGGGACAGGTGGTATCAGTTGGAGATTTAAATGAGTACATTAAGAATTTAGATGGCTATACTGATTACAACGGTTGTTTAGTGCTGATCTGTGTGACGAACAGAAGTCGTTAACGGGGAGAATAAGTGTCATGGACAGGTAGCATGGCAATGCGGAAAAAGGCAGTCATGTATCGATTACGCCTTAGTCTCAGAAACATTGTTCGAATCACTTGACCAATTGCGATAAATGAACATAGAAACGGCAGCCGCCCGGGTACTGACCATAAACATGTAACCTTAAAATTTGGGAGAGATACCGACGCAAGACAGGAACCAATGGCAGCAGAATGCCTAAAATGAATTAAAAGCAAATAGCTGAGATCGCAAAAAGCACAGGGAAGAAAATGGAATCGTTTGTTCCAGCAGTATGGGAATATAAGAATCTGGTAGGCGTCAAGCAGCAGGAGATAAGACAAACGCTACAAACAATTGTTGGAGTGGAAACAGAAAAAAAAAGCACGTAAGTGGTGGAACAAGGAAATAAAGCAAGCTGTAGAAGAGCGTAAGCAGGAGTCCGCGGATCATTTTTGATTGAATCTAAATAAGGAACAGTTTCACATAATTGGTGGCAAGAACACCGAACAATTTGTCTGTAAGAAAAGAGCCGTTGTGAAAAGGCTCTCTAGCATTCACACCTTGGCACGCGATGTATGAAACAGTGTACGTTGCGCGGAATGACTAAAAAAGAGAACTGCTTAAAGAAAATGAGTTTGGTGAATTCCCGACGACGGCAGGCCCGGGTATTCGCTTACTTAGATATAATCTTTGGTAGTTTCTGCATGAGTTTTAAATTGTTATTAATCTTTTTTGAGGGTGATACGTACTGTATTTGAATATATTCACTTGTCAGGCTAACGTAGAACGTCATCATGGTAACGAAGGTAACAAGCAGGCTTGTACATAGCAAATGACATGTAATAAATTAATTGTAATTTGTTGAATATTTCTTGATAATTTTGTAATTTAACGATTGTATTTTTATTCGTTAACACTCACTCTAATTCAATTATTTTCAGTAACCAATTACATGTAATTTGTTACTTCATTGACGAGACAAGTTGTAACAGGGGACGCAATTTTGGGATCCTGAATTTGGCGGGAATAAGTCTCGAGATCGTGCCACGCAGCAGCCAGATCAGACAGGCAAACTCAGGAGCTTAATGTTTGTTTCCTCATTGTAACACTCCACCAGCTGTTGGCCGGCGCATTTAACCGGGGCTGGTATGTCTCAATCGTGACAGCCACTTGGGACTCTAATGCCAGGGTATCACTTACGTACGATTTTCAAGCGAAGCTTGTATACGCTAGCCTGCGCCGGCGATCTACTATGACTCATACTCACATTGGATATGTGGGTATGAGCTCGCGACAAGAGATAAAGAATGACAGAAGGAAGGAAAGAAAGAAAAAGAATGAGCAGGTGCGGGGAAAGCTGTGCTGGCGCCGGATCACGTGACGCACCCGACCAATCAGGGTTGTTTGGTGTGTCGCGGGGAGGGAAAGGGGGCTGGCGCGCGCCCTCGCCGGGCTTCCCTCGCCTCAGATCAGTTTCGGCGTCCGGATGGGAAGGCCGTGCATGGTGCGCTCCGCCGAGGAGCAGGCTGCGTTTGAGCAACGGCGCCGCGAACTTGCTCGGGAAAGGGCTCGTCGTCGACGTGCCGATTCCAGCGTGAGGGCTTCCGAAGCCCCGAGTACGGACCCCGAGTTGCGGGAGCGCGATGTTGAGGCCAAACGTCAACGAAGGGCCGCCTACCCTGAGTTTAGGGCAAACGAAGCGGAACGCCTGCGACAGCGTCGTCTTGCCACAAGCTTCGCCTACCCCCATTTCCTCGACAGGGGAAGGGCCCTGAATTTTTTTATAGGTTTTCATTGGTCCAGCCAGGAGTGTCTTCTTCAAGTCTCAGCAAGAATGAAGTGCTTCGCTTCCCAGAGGACTCAGATGCTGAGTAACGAAAATATTATGCGCAAGATGTCCGTACGTTACAACATCACTCTGTTCCCTAGCGCGCACATCGAGCAAGTTTTCGATATCGTTGCTGATGTCTTCACGCCGAACACGTGGAAAGATGACCGCTGGAATTTTTGAAGCAATTGTTAGTAAACATGGGCAAGGTATGAAGGGCTGCAGAAGACGCACTGAATGTTCTAGGCCAGCTCGTTCTGTTTGCGATATATGTGCAATGTTTATAAAAGTTTGAACGAAAGTAACTTTGAAGTAATCGATTACTTTAGGGTAACTCCTGAATTACTTTCGCGGGACAGCAATTGGTAACTGAAATAAGTTACATTTTACCGCGAAGGTGTATATGCCTAGGCTGAAACACTCATGGTCCGACCAGAAACCCTCCGACGTAAATAAGCCTATCGAAAACCTATCAAAAACTCGCGTCTCGTTCACTTGGTATATACCAAAATTTGCATGGAAGGGTACGTATGTATGACTAATATGACTGATAGGTCATAACATCAATAACTTCACATGCTCGTCCGTTACGTCAGGATTAACGATAATAAAATCATGTGTGGCGCATACCCGCATTGGATATGCGGGTATGAGCCAGGGACAAGAAAGAAGGAAGGAAATCACGTGGGGCTCATACCGGGGCCGCACATTTCAGCTTCGCTGGTTTAACATCTGTACGGGGTACATGGACAGTGAAATTTTTAAATAAAGTAATTGTAATCGGTTACATTTTTTTTCTGTAACGTGTACATGTCTGGTAACAAAGCGTTATCAGCCCCGGCCCTTCCGAATCTGGCACTGGCACACCACCGCCACATTTGGCTGGTGACAAACAACTGTTGTCTTTTGTGACTCTGCTGGTACAAAACGCTTTTGTAAAATTCTTGCAGGAGATTAGCGGGGTGCTTTCCTTTAAGTGAACAAGCGTTATAAACGTTCGTCACATGGTAGTGTCGAGACCCGGTCTAACATGACAAGCAAGCACTTAGTCAGCATATGGCAGCGCATTAATGTTGTCCTTCAACATTTTGCCTTGTTTCAGCAGTTGGCAACCAGGACATGTGAAGTTCGGCGGTCCTTCCAGCGTGTCTGTATGTGCGTAACAACAGCCTTGAACTCTGGCTTCTCTACAATAAGACATGGTAGGGAGAAGCTTGCCTCTTCAATCCCTCTTTTTCTTTCTTTTCTTTTTTTTTTCAGGTGGTTGTGTATTCAATGTTTTCGCTTGTGAGTATAGCGTATAACGTTACCATGGTAACGGAGGTGAGTAACAGAAGGTGGTATCAAGTCAAGGTTCTTTTGATCTTGGGACTGGCGCACCACCACATCTGGCTGGTATCATTTCCTCGTTACGCACGATACAGTGAGTGCGCAGTTGGCTCAATATAGATGAATGTGTTTAGAGCGCACTGCGATGGTACGCGATTTGCTGCAAACTGGTCGTATCGAAGGTGGGTACGCGACATATCATCGAATGCCATTTCATCGAAGGAATGCCAGTTTCATAGATCCTCTTCATCGAACGCATTTTCATCAAAAATGTCATGCCCTTTACATCCAAAATGGTGCAGCCACGGTCGTTTCATCGAACGGGCTTTAGCTGCCAGAATGGTGATGCTAAAATATTATGCACTAATTGATGCTTCTCGCTGCCACATAAGACGTTAGACACTCTCACTGTAAATTGGAAACATGAAAGAGCGCAAGGCAAGAGACGCAGTAAAGGAGTGCAACGCGTCCCTAAGCTACAATGAACATTTTGGAGAACGCGGGATGCTTCAGCCTGTAGCCCACGTTTCGTCCAGGAAACTTGTATCCGACAGTGACCAAGGCAAGTCCTTGTCAAATCGCTGGCTCCAGGCCTGAGGCTTCCCATGTACGGCCACTGTTGGTTACTTTGTCTCCATCTTTGTGTCACCCCTTTGTCTTGCTTGAATTAAGCAATTTTGGTTCTTCGCTAAGGTGATCACTTATATATCGTCACGTGGCACAAAGGAATGAGCAAACAATTAAGATACTGTACCAGAAATGAAGCAAGCGCTTATTACGATATTTATTGACTGAGAGATGACTGCGCTGTTTTGTGTCCTACGCGAAATGTGTACGGTACTTCAGCAGGAGTCAGTTCTGCTCAGTTCGATCAGAGCCAGTTCAGTGAGAGTCAATTCAGCCGGAACACTAAGGGAATGACATCAATTTTTCAGTTGGTAAGCAATATTTCAGAGAAAATCGCCAACAGTCATGGTTCCGAGGTTGCTGCAAATATGTGTGATCTTTGTCTCCTTCGCAGTCAAAGCTTTATTTTGTTTCGGCAGCTGCTGGCCCCTTATAGTATACGGTTTCCAGCTTGTCCTCTATCGCGTGCTACTCTTGTCGTAAGCGCTTGAGAAACTATAAAAAGCTACTAGACGCAGTACCAACGACCTTCAAAAACCTCCTGCGACAGCTTTCGAGTGCGTTGTTACCACGTGGTTGTCCACCACTTGCTCGTTGGACCACATGGTACACAACACGCTCAAGGAGGTCGCCGAGGCGCAGAGAATAGCACAGCTGGAGAGGCTGTCGGGCACCAAAACGGGAAGACGAATCCTCGACCTGCTCGGGATTCGATATCATAAGGCGCGGGGACTGAAGGAAACACTGCTACCGGAGGTCAGGGACGCCATACAGACGGAAAACATGCCGAAGAACATGCACCCGGTGCATGACGTGCAAAGACGTAAACGACGGACGGTAGCAATCCTCGAGGAGCACGGAAGACGAGAAGGCGTCCTGTTTGTCGATGCAGCCAGGTACCCGCGGCCCGCCGGTAACGTTGATGGCGACGAGGGACGACGACCACCATCGCCACTACAACGAAATGTGCGAGACGAACCGGAGATGCCAACACCACCATCTCTACTACTACTACGACAAAAACGGCAGCAGCAACAGCAGCAACATCAACGACACGGCCGCCCGACGGCGGCGGAGCCCTCCTTCTCTATGGCGGTCGTAGATACGAAGGGAAGGATCCGAGTCACGGCATCAGCTAGGCTGCCGTCGGCCGAAGCAGCGGAGGAGATGGTCATAGCCCTCGCAGTACTCCACGGAGGTACGGAGGATAGCCTGATAATAAGCGACTCCAAATCAGCGATCCGGAACTACACCAAAGGTTGGGTGTCCGCGGATGTGGCGCGCATGCTCAACGCCAGAGCCGGAGACTTCGTGTCCGGCAGGATTACGATCAAGTCCCTCAAATGGTTCCCCGCGCACGTCGGGGAGCTTGGTACTAAAGAAGACAACAGCCGCAACAACAACAGTACTAACGGCCGAAAACACACCGGCATCCCGCCCAACCACAACGAGCGTGCCCATCTCGTCGCGAGGCAACTTACCCGCCGCGACGCGATCACCCAGAGGGCAGCCGCCGTTGTTGTGCGGGACCCCACCGGAGGAATTATCAACACAACCCAAATCGCGGCGGTCGGAGCTGGGGGCCACGGGGACGCCGACTGTGATATCGAGGAGTTTCCGGCCTCGTACCGAGAGGTTCTTGCACACTATAGGAAAGAACGTATGACATATCCACAACCCCACGGGCGGCTGGACAGGTCCCAGGCAGTCGACCTGAGGCGGTTGCAGACGGGCACTTTCACCAACCCCTATCACCTGCACCGCCTGTGGCCCGCGCTGCACCCGTCGCCCGGCTGCCCGTGGTGCGAGCACGAACGGGCCGATATGGCCCATATACTTTGGGAATGTCAACGCCCTGAAGAAGAAGGACCAAGAGGAAGGGGGACGATAACAGCAGGACCTTCTGAAGCGGGGCGCCTCGCTGAGAGATGGCAAGCCGCCCTCCTCAGCGAGGCACCCGAGGACCAGGAGTGGGCCGTCCAGCGGGCCAGAGCCATTGCCGAGGATCTCGAAAGATTTTTCTCCGGCGATGGACCCTGGCAGCCTAGCCCCGGGCACCAACAGCCTTAACCGCTGGACAAATAAGGTTTATTCCTATCCTATCCTAGCGGGAATCGAGAGGGCGCGAGGATAAGAACCCAGCAGGAAAGCTAGTGACATGATCATTGTGTAACATGAGCGAAACGCCATCGCCGTTTTAGTGAAGGAATTTGTAGTTTCTCTGTTCACACTTCGATTCACGTTATTCTATATCTTTCAGCGCATAAGTAAATCGCGATGTATTAGAGCGCGTTGATAAATTTAGACTTGCATACATTATTTTCCGCAGCTACTCGTGCTTTCCAAGATCATTTGGCACTCGCAAATCCCATAGTGGTTGAACATTTACAGCACCAGATTTCCTTCTAGTAATTTCAGCATGAACAGCTGCACCATTCGCATTTATTTTAGATGCGTTATGAACTTATGATTTATGGTGCCATCGGCATGCTGTCGTTGCCCGTCACTGCTCCGTTTGGAATCAATCATTGGAACAGCTGATAACTTTGAGGGAAGACACTTGTTTTGCATGTTTTTATTGAAAGGTGGTAATTAAATGACGTGCACCATTAGCGAACGGATAAACGACACACATCATACGAACGACTATGGTGGTTAAATATAGACAGGGACGACATTCTAGATGGATCCCTTCAGGGAATATTATCACTTCTGGGTGACGTAGCTTTCAGCGCGACACCTCTCTACAGCGACGAGCATTCTACCAAGGCATCCAGAATTTACGCGATGGGAAAATAACGCCGGTTCCGTTTGTCAGTTGCTTCGTGACATCCGCTTCCGTCGATTTAGCGTATTAAAAGGCACTGCCGCACTGAACATGACGTTCTAGAAAGTATTTAGTATGGTAATCTCGAAATCGATAGCACGGCCAAGCTGGACAGACTACTGTAGGAAGAAGGCATCCAGGTATTCCCGTTCAATGTTTACGTGCTCTAGCAAAGCGCAACAATATTACGGGTGCTATACTCGCATTTTATCTACAGAAATACATTTCTGGCGATGTTTTCGGCACCACGTGTCCCCTCAATGTCACTGTCAATGCAATTTCAATGTATCCAGTACCGTAGAGACATTAAGCCGCTTTAGACTGATAGCGTACACTGCTGACTTCATTTAGGCAGGATCACCTCTACCCCCAGCCCATCTATGACACACCAGAAAAGGAAGCAAAAATATTCAAAGGTGTGTGACGGGGCAATCTTTCAGCTCACTGAGCAGCTCTCTTGCAGTGGCGTCATAATTTGTGGCAACTAGTCGAACGTAGTAAATGGCTTTGTGTCAGAAAAACGCGCCGCGCACAATTATGCTGCAGTGTCAAATGACTCATTGAACGAAATGCAGCTCCACTAAGGTGAAACCTGGGGAGGTGCGAAGCATGCAGTGATGCACCGCTAATGGGGTGATACTGCCTTAAGCAATGGCTCATAGCCCCGTAAACGCGGCCTCCCCATTACGACGACAGAAGAGAAGTGAAATTCTACGCTGGAATGATGAGCGGTAACGCAGCCAGCTGTGTAAGACGACGACGACGACGAACGCGGGGCAGTGGCACGAGCACGTGCCGAGCGCGAGCACGAGCGGCCTGCTTACCTTGACTACGACGATTACGACAGGAGACGCCGACAGCCCGGGCGCATAAGGTGCTTCGCACCTAAAAAAACATTGCAGTCTCGTGAGCGAACGGTGGTGTCCCTCTTGCGAGTCTTTCTATGCGACTCATTCGTGTTTTTCTTTGTTGTTTATCCTAGTCATTGTATGTGCCATGTCCAGCCATTATGGTTCATTCTGAAGCACCATATTGGGCATGAGCTCTCCTGCAACCGAGTAGCGGGGAGGGGTGGGAAGGAGGGGGGGGGGGGGGGGACTGTCGCTTATTTGTTGCGGGAAGGCGCCGAGGGAATGTGCGCGTGCTCTCAGGCAAGTGTCTCAGGCAAACGAGTTGCGTGGAAGAGCGCGAGGGGCACTGTCGCGCGTGATCTCTCGCGCAAACAAGTCAGGGGGAGAAGCCGTAAGGAGGAGAAGGATGGGGACGAGGGGGGGGGGGGGGGGGGGGACTGTCGCTCGCTCGTTCATTGCGGCAAGGCAAGGAAAGGCGCCGAGAGAAAGCGCGCGTGCTCGTTAAAACTGGCTTTCCCACAGTGAGAGGCTTTGTGTGGAGAAGCTCGCTTCGATGATTCCCCATGTTTAGCAGGCGTTAATTTTCCTGATTATCAGAAGCATTCATGCTGTTGTTTTGTCTAGATAAACAACGTGGCAGTGCTAATATAGATAGATAGATAGATAGATAGATAGATAGATAGATAGATAGATAGATAGATAGATAGATAGATAGATAGATAGATAGATAGATAGATAGATAGATAGATAGATACTTCGCAAGTGATGAAACAACGAAAACAGATGACGTGTGACTGTCACAGAAGTCATATGGTCAGCGCACTACAGTCCATCACGTTGTGAGACGACGCTTGTGAGACGACGTTGGCTGCAGCCGGATCTATAGCGTTGTGGCAATTGCTGGCAACTGCTCCGTCCCAGCGCCTCCTTTCAGTATAGAGTTTAAGAAACCTCTATAATCTATCGGTATGTCGTTCAGTGCGTCATCATTCAAAACGCAGCACGAGACGGGAATGCAAGACGACGCTCACATGGATGCGGAACAGGATGCATTACGCCAGTAGCTCGTGAGCCATCCCGCGCATGATGCCTTCACCTGCAGACTGGCAGTGGACTGGGCGCGTCAGGCGTCTGTCTCCGGGCTCAGTGTCTTGGTACCGCCTTGCAGTCCTGTGAAGCGCCGGCCACCAGGGAGTGTCACAGCTCCAAGCTCTTACTGCTCGGAGCCCCGTGTAGTTCATCTTCTTTCGTTTTATTGCGATAGCAATTATATGGGCACTCAAAAGCAGATTTCTGCCGTCGCCGTGAGGTTCCGTATGACGTCAATGGAGATGAAATCGTCGCCGCGGGCCGAACGCTGTATGTGCGAGTGAAGCGCGCGCGAGGGGCACGCGCTTTCACGGGGAGTGAACGCACGGCGGAGAACAAACGCGCGTTCTGCGCCGTGCTCGCTTAAGGGCTGCAGAAGTAGGCGTCTCTTTCCTCCTTTACAATCACCATATATGTAGAGCAAACGCGCCTTCTTCCGACGCGCGAGAGGTCATGGGGAGGGGGAGGGAAGGGAGGCGACGTTTAGCTGCGGCACCAAGTGCCTATTTATATCAGAGGCTCCGGCAACAGTCACCAACGCCGCACGCATTTTGAGCGAACGCGGGCAAAACGCCGACTGCTTCGACAGCAGTTCTGCGTGTTGCCGGTGCTGCTGCATGTCCAAGTTTATACAGCTGATGAAGCTAATATCATTACTTCGTATAGCTTTCTACAAATTTGCTATCGCAATTGATGTTTCGCCTTTCAGGTGAAACTGCGACATTTTTTTCTTGCTGTCTTAATAAACTTCATTGCGATAACTACGGATCACTGCCGAAACAAACTAACCTTTTAATGGAGCCTATGTTTATCTCACTTCGCGCAGACTTTTTGCTTTTCTCGTCATGCCTCTTTTCCTATTGAGCACTATCACTCCTGTTTTACTTTGAGGGCTTGGCTTCCGTTTTTTTTTTTATTGCGATAGCAATTATATGGACACTCCAAAGCAGATTTCTGCCGTCGGCGTCGCCGTCGCCGTGAGGTTCCGTATGACGTCAATGGAGATGAAATCGTCGCCGCGCGCCGCCGAACGCTGTATGTGCGAGTGAAAGGGCGCGAGGGACGCGCGCTTTCACGGGGAGTGAAACCACGGCGAACAAACGCGCGTTCTGCGCCGTGCTCCTTTAAGGGCTGCAGAAGAGGCGTCTCTTTCCTCCTTTACAATCACCATATATGTAGAGCAAACGCGCCTTCTTCCGACCGTGCGAAAGGCCGTGGGGGGGGGGGGGGGAGGGGGAGGGAAGGGAGGCGACGTTTAGCTGCGGCACCAAGTGCCTATTTATATCAAAGGCTCCGGCAACAGTCACCAACGCCGCACGCATTTTGTGCGAACGCGGGCAAAACGCCGACGGCGTCGACAAGTTCTGCGTGTGGCCGGTGCTGCTGCATGTCCAAGTTAATACAGCTGATAAAGCTACTATCATTACTCCGTATAGATCTCTACAAATTTGCTATCGCAATTGATACTTCGCCTTTCAGGTGAAACTCCGACAACTTTTTCTAATTGGCTTTTCTACAAATTTCTCTCGACAACCCCATTTCATTTATCTTTTCATTGGTTTTATGCCCGTTATACCTTCGGGTGGTGCGGGCTTACCCCCACTTTCTTTTTTACGTTCCTTTTATTTGAGGGGGACAAACTAAGCAATGGTCTTCCCCCGACACAACGACCCGAAATGAGTCTGCTATACTTTTCCAATCAGTGGCGAAATTCACATCACTTAAGAACTTTAAGAGGAGCCAGCACACATCCCTCTCGATTGTCCAGTGTCCTCGCGCAAACATGTCATCCCCATTAGCATTTGGGGCGCCGCGACGCTGAAGTGCTTGAAGCAAAGAATTTGCGCTCTGTATAGCGAATATAGGGCACTGCGACAAATAACGTTCAATATGACACGCAACGGACGCGGAGAGTCCGATCATGTTTAGTCATGCCGTAGTGTGCGCCGACCTTTGCTGAAGCGATACAACAGGAAGGCTTCTGTCCTGCTCAATTCCCTTCGTCACGCAGCACCGATGAGGTGGCGACTATTAAGAGTGAAAATGGCTGGCGATGGCTTGTTTTAGAAGACGTTGAGAGTACTGAGCCTTCTTTGTTTTTCACGCCTCTTCTCGGAGCGCATTGAACGTTTCAATGGGGGAGCACGCAGAGCTCACTCTGCTCTGCTCCTCCCTGCTATTTGCCTGCGTTTCTGTCAGCCCATGGAATACGCCATATGATTCTTTTCATTTATTATGATCCATAGCGTCAAGTGGCTTCGAAAAAAAAAAAGAATCGTTACACGATACTAAGCTTGAACTACGTTTCTTGTGTCTAGCTGACCGCGAAGTTAGCGGCCACAGAGCAACAAAAGAGGCGGCAATGGCTCGCGACCTGTGGCGTCGTAACATAAACCGTTTTTGCGCACCAGCAGGAAGAGCCCCGTCGTCGCCGCATTCGTCGCTCATGCGTGGTTCATGTTTTAGCAAAATCGCCGATAGGTTAGAGAGACAGAGCGTAGCGTAGCTTTATCTGTGCGGCTGCACACGTCCGGAGTCAAGCGTCATCACGAAGCCAGTGGTAAACCGTAAAGCGTCGCGCGCTTGCTTGCACTTCAGCGTTGGTGCAAGAAAACCACACACATTATTAACACCATGGAAATGGAAACTAGACGAACGAAAATCTCCGCCCACGAGCGAAATGCCGGGTCACTGTTCGTCTTGGTGCAAGCGTGCTTCCTTTGTTGCTTGCCACAAAGGGAGCTTCTGGAAAATTCCATGACCAGCCACAGACAGTCCTCGCCTGCGCGATCATCCATTTCCGGCTTTGAAAACTAAGAACTTGTGGTACCGGACAGCCGCTTTACGTTAATAGTCGTCTTCTGTCCGCTCTGTACAAGCAACCCTGAGTTGAACCAGTTGAACTGTGACGCTTCTACGCAAGAGACTGCGCCCGTCCTGTGCAAGTGCTCGGCCTGTGCCGTTCGTGCATGGAGAAGCTGAGGTAAACAACAATCTTCGAGCTGCATACAGCCTTCGAGCAACGGGGCATCAACGGCGAAATGTAAGCTATAAGGATGTGTCCTGGCAAAAGCGATTTGTGTTAAGAAAGCGGCTGCTTGAAATTGAATCCGGATTAATATGGCGTTATTTTTTTTTTTAGAAACGACTGGCAAGTTGAAGTTTATTTTGCATTTGGCAGTTTTGAAAAACTAGGCTTTTGTATCAGTTAATTGAGCCGAGGCCACGGCGTGCTACTGCCAACTGAGTTTGTTAACCTTACGTTATCTGGTTCCAAACTATGTTAAACACACACGCACACGCGTGTGTGTTTGCCACTCGCTTGGCCTTCCTTTTGCGTTACTCTCTTCAGAGATGTTGCCTTACCAACTAGCTGGGATTCAAACTTTAACGAAGGGTTTTTTGTGCCGTCGCCGTGTCGAGTCCGGGGCTTTCACGTGCGCGTTTAGCGAACAATATAGTATTGCTCAGCCGCTGCAGGATTGCTCCTTCATTGGCGCTCTTTACTCATCATTGGCCCTTGCGCCATAAAACACCATATATCGCCATCATCATTACTGCTCCTTCAAGTTTTCGTCACAAGAAGTCGCCCATTCTTAATGCCGACGCAGCTTGACCACGTTATCGTGTCAAGAAACGCTGTGGGGTGGAATGTGCTCTTCTACGATAAGCGCTTGTCGGGCGCACGCGGCATTCAGAATTCTCGCCAGTTTTGTCTTGCGACATCTAAAAAACGGAAGTTACCTGTGGCTTGCGACACGACGTGTTTCCGTTTCAGCAAAGGTGCTTTGGCATAAATTTCGGCAGCGTAGTTTCAGGCTCTTGCTGAATATCGGGGCTTCAAGGTTCCCACCAATACAGTACCCGAGAAAACCTTCTGAACGAAAATGACGCACACATTAATCGTGCAGTCGACATCTCGCTCGTTAGCCGTATTCTCAGGTAAGCGCACTGTTTCCGTCTCGTTTTCTTTGTTTGGTTTGTTTTGAATTTCTTGAAACGGAATTCCTCTTTCTGTCATCGCAGGCCCCTGCTCACTGCATGCTGGGATCTGCTGAATTTACGTCATCGTGGACATTGTCTTGGAGTACTCACATGTCAAAATCAGAATCGCACCCAGAAGCTGCGTAAACGAGGAACGGGACAGCACGAAAGGCGCGTCTTGTGCCGAGTGACAAATCAATAACAGCGATAATCCGATGAAAAACGGTCGCTCTTCAAAAATCAAAGCAATCTACCCGTGATAATACGGTGCACTGACGTCGTCTTGGCCGCCATGTTTGAGGATTAGCACGCTGAGTATAGCTGCATCCGTGACGTCACGCGAACACTATCTACAATAGTGTCTTTGCAGGCTTCCGCCATGGATTCTTTGTGTTCTGTGTTTTACGAGCATTTCTACCGTCGAGAAATCATGCTTCGTCATGTGTTCAACATACACATTTGTGGCAGGCAATTGCAGTGTCAACAGTTCGCGAAACTATTTTATCACGGACCTCTGCTGTGCCATCCTTCTAAATAATCAGTGTTGCCACAAAGTGGCTGCGTGTGGTTCTCCCGGTTTTGTTCATATTTGCCGAGCAATTTACACGTGTTTTATGACGTTTTGAGGAGTATAAGTACGCCTGCGAGAACTGGAAATAAATCTATTGTTGAAAGTTAGCGCTCTGTGTTTGTCTAATGTGCCTTTCCGTGTATCTCTCATTCTGCCTGCCCTATAATAATGTAAACGAACGAAAAAGAAAGAGAAAGCCACGACCGTTCTAACGTGCCATTAACCACGCAGAACCAGTGGTGATGTCTAGGAGAGTGAAAAAGAGAACAAGTAAAGAGAAAACAGGTAATAAGAAGTAACAATGCATTCGAATGAGAATGTCAAAGTAATTTAATGTCTCGTGAGTGCGTAGGCTTTCGCCTTCATCCTGTTTAGCGTATGCTAAAGTAACTGTCAACGTTTTTTTTTTCGTTTTTTTCAGTGGACTCGTTTGTTACCAACATTTTGCTTTTTAGTATGTTCCACTGAAAATTAAAATAACACAAACACAGCACTACTGTTTCGTGTCGTGTTCCTGTCGCCGTCTTTGTGCTTACTGGTGTCAAACGTAATTTTCTAAGTAACATAAGCACTCGAACGGCTTTGTAAAAAAATGAACCAGTATTGAAAAACTTTTGTCGAACTTCACAACTAAAGTATCGTAATTCCGTAAATTGCAGTAGTTCTCTATATCTGCACTTCACGCGAACAATTTCATTCAGGTGATTGTTACAATTTTTATTCACATTTTTTTGTAGTATTATCTAAAGTCGTTACCAAAATGAAGGCAAAATAAAATATTAACCAAAACACGGCACTGTTCTTCGTTGCTTCCTTCCCCCACTGATGAACTCACGATTCAGCCATCGATATGGGATATATAGTCTGCTGAGTTCCGCTAACATGCATACACGTATATCTTCTTTGGTCATTCAGCGCGCCGTGTTTTGTATACCATGCTAAAAGAGCAAGACGGTCATACCATTCTGTCAGCCCTCGGTGAGTTTTTTTTTAGAGATGCTTGTCGCTTGGTGGGTGACCTGCGTTGTCGTCTTAACCTTCATCATCATCATCATGCTATATTTATGTCCACTGCAGAACGAAGGCCTCTCCCTGCGATCTCCAATTACCCCTGTCTCAATTGCGATAGCTGATTCCAACTTGCGCCTGCAAATTTCCGAACTTCATCACCCCACCTGGTTTTCTGCCGTCCTCGACTGCGCTTCCCTTCTCTTGGTACCCATTCTGTAACTCTAATGGTCCACCGGTTATCCATCCTACGCATTACATAGCCTGCCTACATCCATTTTTTTTCTGTTAATGTCCATCATTAGAATATCGGCTATCCCAGTTTGCTCTCTGATCCACACCACACCCTTGCAGTCTCTTAACGTTAGGCCTAGCATTTTTCGTTCCATCGCTCTTTGTGCGGTCCTTAACTTGTTCTCGAGCTTCTTTGTTAACCTCCAAGTTTCTGCCCCATATGTCAGCACCGGCAGAATGCAATCATTGTACACTTTTCTTTTCAACGTCAGTGGTAAGGTCCCAGTCAGGATTTGGCAATGCCTGCCATATGCACTCCAACCCAATTTTATTCTTCTGTAACTTTCCTTCTCGTGATCATGGTCTTATCCTTATCCCCGTATCACTTTTTTTTTCGCTGAAATATTTTGCTAGTCACAAAGGTTTGTTATATAACCGAGACACGAAGCCGTAATTGAGCACAAATAGTCGACGACGGGGCGATTCTGCGGCTGCAGCACCTGTAGTTTCATGCTGCGTAGTCGTGACTCGCGTGCTCGTCTACCCAAGATAGTGTCAACAGTGGACGAACAATGAAGTCTCGTCATTGAGCCGACGTTTCGGTAAGAGAACTTGCGTCTTTCTTCTATCGGTCGGTGTTGCCCTTGAGCTGGTTCCCACGACGCAACCATACCAATTTGCATAGTTGACCATTCTTTTAGGACTTGTATTTCTCAAGTCCCCTGGTCCAAACGTTGGCTCCAGGCTGGGAGGCTTCCCTCATTTGCCCATTGTAATTCCCTTTCTTCATCTTCCTGTGAACCTTTGTCTTATCCAGATAGTGTCAGTAACGTATCCGCGCGAGCAAGCTGAAAATGTGTGTCGTCTGAGCGTGTAAAATAAACGGCGATGTTTGGCACAGCTCAAATGGCTTCCATATATGCTTGCCGTACTCGAAGGCTGTATTCAGTTACGAAGGTGGTTGAATGCGGTGGGATGTCACCCGGCAAGACAGAAATTGCTTCGATAATAAAGTTCTGAGAGATAGTGAGAGTGAGTGAGCGAGTGAGTGAAACAACTTTATTCGGTCCACGATAGACACGAGTAAACTCAACGTCACCTGGCTACGACCACTCGGGGACCATCAGGTCAAACCTGACGGCTCTCTCGCGGGCCCTCTGGACTGCCAGGATTTGAGAGGTCTGGTCCTGGGCCTTGATAAGCTTCATCATTTCCTCTTCGAAATAAAAACAGGATGCGATGCGAATAACACGCATAAAACACTTATATCTGATCGGTGCGTTATCAGAAAGGGGCTCTCGCGCACTTCTGTGTTTGTCACGTCATTGCTTTGAATGTCGCTTGACCGCCTGCTTATCAATAAGCACTGCGCACGTAGAGGTATTGTCCCAGAGCGCTCACTCATATGGGATGTTTCCATTCAGGCACTTCAGGTCAGGCACCCGGGAGAGGCCGCCAAGAAGTGTGGATTGAGTAGTATACACAGTGAAATCGATAGGGTGCACACATAGAACATACATGGATACTCTATAATTGAAAGAAATGTGCACATCTGCGCATTGCAAAAAAATGGAATGTGTGAGAGAGAACGAGCAGTCCATAGAGCCAATAAGCAAACCGGAAATTAGACGCGTTGGCACCTTTGTTGTTGCGCCAATGCTGCCACTAAGTTGTTCTATAAATTTTTATACGCGTAAAATAACATGGATTCGATATTTGGAAGCGGTCTTCATTTTTTTTTTTTTTGCTAAGAATCAAGAACTATCGATGGGACAGCTAGAGTACCAAGTTATCAAGGCAACCTCGCACCGTAGCAGGCTCATGCTGCGTTGCTGATGTATAGAGAGAGGGGGAAATTAGCAGTTAAATGACTCATAGCCCGAGTCGTCGTTGTATATGAGTCAAGCTGGCTCTCGATTGTAATGCCAATTCCACTTGACTGGACCCGTTCTAGTGCTTTCAGCGGGCATCCCGGCAGTCACCACGCCGTTGGGCGTATCCTGCAGTGGAGCGGTTCATCTGTCGGAACGAGCATAGCTGCTGCGTAATGTTAAAGCGACACTAAAGGGAAACAATACGTAAGTTTACACTGATAAAGTAGCTCTCGAAACACCATTTTCGTTAATTTCGCTGTGATAGGCTAATTATTATAAGAGAAAATAAATGCCAAAACTCCATTTTCTTATTATTATTAGTTTTTTTTTATTTCGCGCTGGAATCTCGGCCCCTGTACCGCTGTACGTCAGTGGGATGTCGTAGAATCCAAAGTATTGAGAGCTATACGGAGTAATGGTATTAGCTTTATCAGCTGTATAAATTTGGACATGCAGCAGCACCGGCAACGCGCAGAACTGTTGTCGACGCCGTCGGCGTTTTTCCCGCGTTCGCTCAAAATGCCTGCGGCGTTGGTGACTGTTGCCGGAGCCTCTGATATAAATAGGCATTTGGTGCCGCAGCTAAACGTCGTCTCCCTTCCCTCCCCCCCCCCCCCCCCCCCCCACGGTCTCTCGCGCGTCGAAAGAAGGCGCGTTTGCTCTACATATATGATGATTGTAAAGGAGGAAAGAGACGCCTACTTCTGCAGCCCTTAAGGAAGCACGGCGCAGAACGCGCGTTTGTTCTCCGCCGTGCGTTCACTCGCCGTGAAAGAGCGCGTCCCTCGCGCCCTTTCACTCGCACATACAGCGTTCGGCGGCGCGCGGCGACGATTTCATCTCGATTGACGTCATACGGAACCTCACGGCGACGGCGACGGCGACGGCGACGCCGACGGCAGTTAAAAATTTTATTTTTCGTATTTGAGGCATTGTGGCACTGTGAATGTTCTCGGAACTTGCTAAGTCCACTCGTTGCCTTCTTTAAAATATAATTCATCCTGTATTTAGCGATATAAACAATTAACTAGATCCCTAGCAGATGCAGTCAAAATTCGGGACATCACGGCGACTTTGTGCGAGACCTTCAAGGTGACGTCGGGCGACCTGCGTTTCTTTTGTGCGTCTTTTTCTTGGTTACCCCTTTCCTCCAGTGCAGAGTAGCAAACCGGAGGTGCGTCTGGTTAACCTCCGTGCCTTTCCTCTCTTCTATTTCTCTCTCTCTCTCTTTCTTGGTTACCAAGCCTCCTCTCTATTTCAGCCCCTTAATGGGGGCTACAAAATAAGCAGCCATACATTTGTATCTTTCTCTGAACGGCGAAATGCTAGAACTAAACATCCTAAACATTTAATTGAATATAAGTTCCACATTGACACATTCAGATATTGATTCTTTCCACAGACAATCAGAGATTGAAATTGAAAGGATATTATAATTTGCTCACTCGACAGATTTCTTCCTACGCCTGAAAAATGTGTTAATCAGTGTGGTATCGCGATATTAAATTTCGCCCACAGAACCGCCTTTTGTTTTGAATTGGTTTCGATGTGCTTTTTCATTGTTTTGTTCTGCTTCTGTATTGTTGTTCTTTATTACTCTTACTTTTTTCGTTACGGGCTGTCCCAGGAAGACTACAGCCTCTTACTGCACTGCTTAACTACGTTTTGTTGTTAGCTGAAGTGTAAACAAGTGTATAATAGTTTGTCATTAATATTTTGATGCAATGTTTTTTCCAATTTCCTGCAACAGCCTTCATATGGCGGCTAGCGGTTTGTATAAAATAAAATCTAAACAAACAAAATTGATTCTTTCTGTATTGTATAAGGATCAGGTGGAGGAAAACAAGAGGTGAAAGGCTGAAAGGTGAACCAGATTAAGTATTCGGTTGGCTACTCTGCACAGGGGGATGGGGTAATGGCAGAAAAGATTAGAAAACAAAAGAAGATTTTAAAAAATGACGGCAGATCCCACGCCCTGTGGAAATACATGTTATGCGAAGCAGTGTGCGGGGAGGGGAGCCTACCAAGGTAACGAAACGACCATGAGAGCACCAAGACGTAGGTGGATGTTCCATGACCTACATGACACACATGTTATGATATTCGTGTCATGACCTGCCGTTTATGTTCGTCATACACTCTTGTCATACTATGCCAATTTTGGTACATACCAAGTCATCGAAACGACCATGAGAGCACCAAGACGTAGGCGGATAGATAGATAGATAGATAGATAGATAGATAGATAGATAGATAGATAGATAGATAGATAGATAGATAGATAGATAGATAGATAGATACTCTCAAAGTGGCAAATGTTTGCCAAGAAATGCTTCGCATTTAAAGGGACACTATAGAGAAACAGGAAGTTCAGCTGGAATAAAAGAGGGACCTTCAGTAATGCATGCAGTTTTTGTTGGGTGCAAAAACATGAATTATTAGCGGAGAAATTCGTAAACAAAGACCAAATATCTCTTCCTCAATTTCTCTCACCCCATATTTGGCGCTGAAGCAGTGTTGTCACAGATTTCATTGCTCTCAGCGAATCAGAATGCGCCATGATACGTCACCGCTTGCGTAAACGGCCGAGGCGCTGGATGCATCATGGCTGCATGCATGGTCGCTGCGTTTGCGTTCGCCGCGATGGATACCGTTGCTGCCGCTGAACCTTGCAACGAAGAGCTCGCCAGTAAAGAAGGACTGCATTTCAGCGATATTCAGTGAAACGGAGCGCGAAATGATCCTCCGTGCTCGAGCGGTAGGTGTTTCCGCGTGCGATGGCGGTGAGCCGAGCTTCGTTTTCGTCGACGGAAGGCGAAGCGTCCGGTCCGCCAGGCGACGATGTTCCCGACAGCACAAGCGTAGAAAGTTGCGCACATACTCGGTATGGTTATTTCGTGGCTTTATTTAATGACATTCAGCACTCACCGAGCCGCCAGTTTGCTGCTGCAGGGGCACCGGTAGGGGGTTTGATGAAGGCCGCATTGAGGGAACAGCTGCTCGAGAAAGGACTGGCCTCTGGGGCACGCCAAGATACTTTCCGAGGGCAGGATTATACACATAATCCGAGGGCGAGAAATGCAGAGAGCACACCATCGGTTTCTCTGGCCCTTTTGCCGTTTTATCATCGGCAGAGCGCTGAGCCATTGCGAACGCCGGGGAGCCGGTGTCTCCGCTCGACACCACATGAAAGGACACAATCGAGTCAACACTGCCGCTGCCCCTGCGCAAGCGCCTTGGGCCATTTATACAGCCCTCAACACTACACACACGAGACATTTTCTGGCTGTTTCCCGCGAAGTCAACGTTTTTAGAGCCACGCAACACGCAACCAAACACCGTTGAGCGGAACAGACGCGCGCGACGATGCATTGACCAAAAACGAAACTACGAAACTATCACGGCCGCATGTATCGCCATGCGATTTTTTCTTATTTATTTAATTTTGTGCTAAACTTGTACTTCCTCGCTTGAAACGGTTTAAAAAGTTGGCAAATGCTGTTTATGTACGTTTAAGGTGTATTTCATTTTGCGTTTTATTAACAGCGATAAATCGCTCTCGACCAATCGCGACCGGCCTGCATTTGTAATCTCTGACGTCACGAACGTGTAGTGCGGGAATTTCGAAGGGGCGTCAGCACCTATCCTTCAGTTTTTCGCTATTTTCTCGCTTATTAAACATCAGTTTGCAGCAAGAATGGTATGGCTGTGATTGTGAAAGGATAATCTACCATTTAAGCGCAACTTCCGGTTTCTCTTTAGTGTCCCTCTAAAGGGACACTAAAGAGAAACCATTAGTTCGCACATTGTGCACATACTGCTTAACCTATTTTTCTTGTCAGTGCCCCTTTGAGACACTTACGCAACGAAGATGCGAAGGAACAAGATGGCTATGACGAGCATCGTCTTGACATTGCCGAAGCCCAAGAACGCGCGCAACTCGCTCGCCTGACCACCACAGCGGCAGGTAAACGCATCCTCGAAGAGCTGGGTTACCCTCCTGTGGTATCTTCGAGGGTCAGTACCCCGATCCCTAGGTGCATTCGAGACAAGTTCGAAGTGGCCCCCGTGCCTCGAAACGTCCATCCCGTCCACAACGAGGGCAGACGCAAGGCGAGAGCAGTAGCAATTCTCAAACAGATCAATCAACAAGACATCAGAGCACGCTTCGTCGACGCCGCGGAGTACAGCGACGGAAAGACCTTTGCCGTCGTCGTGGTCGACTCCAGCGGCAAGCTTTCCAATAGCGCTTCAATTCGCACTTCAGACCCCGAAGTCGCCCAGCTAGCCGCCATCGCCCTCGTCCTGCTAGACGGTCGTGGGTCTGAGATCTATAGCGATTCCAAAACGGCAGTTGGGGCTTTTCAGAAGGGTCGCATCGCCGAGCAAGCTGCTCGTCTTCTTAGCGTCTCCAATCCGGATGCTCTCACGCATCATTCGATTCACTGGTTTCCCGCTCACGTAGGGTCAGTGGAGGGTGCTCCCCCGAACCTCAATGAGTCTGCTCACGAGGCTGCGCGCGACCTCACCGACCGCGCTTCCTCTGTAAGGAGAGCCGACACCCCTCCCCCCTACGGCCACAGGGATGCTCCCGCTAGTCACAACGAGGTTACAAAATTATTCTACATGTCCAGAAGGGTCTTTCCACCCCCTCACCCCAAATTGAATAGGGCGCAAGCTGTTTCGCTTAGACTTTTACAGACCGGCACATATTCGTGTCTGGCCGTTCTGCACGAAGTTTACCCTGACGTATATGGCGACGACGCCTGCCCGTCCTGCGGGCAGACCTCCACTCTAGCACACATGCTCTGGGAGTGCGGGTCGAGATACCCCAAGTTCAGCAAGGATGAGTGGGACTCGCTTCTGCGTAGCCCCGCTCTAGACAAGCAAATCCTGGCTGTCCGGCGTGCCTGCGACCGAGCCGGTGGGCTAGACCTGCCGGTCCCGACGTGGGACTAACCAGGTGCGCGACGAGTTCGCGTCCTCGCTTGGACCTCTAATAAAAGTTATTTCACTCACTCATCTTGTTCGAGTTGCTCCTTGGGTACGTGTTTCCTGTGCCCGCGTCTTTCGACGACGGGCTAGTTTTTTTTTTTATGAATGAATGGCAACAGTTTCGGGATGAGAATATTTTATTCGTAGCGTAGACAACGCATTCCAAGGTGAAACAATGAATGGACGGAGTCGTCGTAGTGAGTACTGGACGCGCCTTGCCCAAACAGTAGCACCGGCTGGACTCTGATTCTCGCAGCAGCCGCAAAGAGGCTGAAAGAAACACACACGTGCATGGGCACCGCATATATTGTCCTCGTCTCGCGTGAACCGTCACAGCGTCACTTCACCTCGTGATTGCTTCCAACACTCGCGACACGGCTATCTCTGAACGACTCCAAATCACGCTCAACAGCATCCACGTTGGCTTACTGTAGACCTAAACAACTGCTCCGAACGCGTGCTTATTTGTAGCCCCTTTCTTCTTGTGTGTTTTGCCATAAATATCGAAGCCTGGGTGAAAACGAAACCAGCTAAATTTCTTACGTCAACAGTCTGACACGCACTGTTTCAGATTTATCTGCGCATGCAGGCTCTCAGAAATTCGTAGCAAATTTTGCGTAGTTGAGACGGCTTTCACTGACGCTTTGCAAACAAATAAACACGACGTCATACTCTGGATGATGTGCCGTTGTTGTCGATGCCTTCGCTCTTAAGCGCGAGTCGTTTGCAGACGAGGCTAACAGAAGTACAATGCGAACAATTCGACAAAGTGATAAATATTTACAGCTCTTGATTGCTTCTTTCTTTCAACTTCTCACGTTACTCGCACCAAGAGGCAGCACTTAAGAAAAAGAAGAGATAGACCACAGTTTGAGATTCTCATTCATGCAATACCTCTTTGGTAACTCGTATCGGAAAAATTACCTTGGTACAATTACGAGCGGAATATCGGTCTGGCTAAAAAACAATATCGACGGCAAACAGATGCAACCATCGCGATTCGTTACAGCTGGCGTCAAATGCCACTGAATTACAGTTAAGGCCACCGAGCCGTTAAGTATGGCTGGCCTTGAGATCGGTGCAAGACGCGATGCTACTACTGGGCTATCACAGCAATGAGGCCGCCGCAATACTGTCCTTGGTGATAGAAGTCTGCCGGTGGATACGGTGTCGCCACTGTAGTCGAGCGGGTATAATCTCGCGGTCTCAATGTCCAATGCACGCCAGAGAAAGCACGTGGATTCGTCACGAAATTGACGCGACAGTGAAACACATGCAAAAACAAACAATCACGAGAACTCATTTGCAGACGCAGCAGGCACAGTGACAGTGTCACTGCGCATAACTGTACAGAAATGCTACTTGAGTGGAGAAAAAATAATAATAAAGCAAGCACGAAGAGTGTCAAGCACAAAGAGTGTCCTCTCTTTCACGAAGGGGCCTTTGGTGAACGCCGTAGACACAGATGTCGGGATGCTGGACTAGGGCGAGCATGTCCGCAGCACAGTAGACTTCGCAGGCACGAGTGAAGCATGCGCACCGCGTCCGCACTTGACACCGTTTCTCGCCAACCGCCCACTTGAACGGGGTGCGAACCATAGCGCGACATCGAGACACTGCGCAGCAAAATAGCACAATTCACCGTGGCGTTTCGGTCTCCATACCACGTGGCACAGGGCGTCACTCACACACTTATATCAACGGCGTCCGGAACGAAGCACGGGCTAACCAAAGTCCGCATAGCAACACGGCTTTCACAGTCTGCAGCACACGGCTGAAGTGTCAGCGCCTGTCCCGTTTCACTGAACACTGCACTGAAGTGTTAGGTCGTCTCGTCCTGGACGGGGAGGCCGTATCACACTCGGTCGAACTCCCTTCCGCAGCCGATGGTCTGAGTCGGTGTGACCTGGCCCGAAAGCAGTCACAGGCTCCGAGCCGCGCACAACCGGATGTGTGTCCGTACCCGGGACACAGGAGGGCAGCGTGGTCGCGGCCCTTGGAGAGCCGGGAGCGATGCACACAACCCTGGGAACCTGCGCCCCGGGGGAGGCGCGATCGAGAGTCCCAATTTGGTTGAGCTTTTTCACGGTGGTCCACCGGGATCGGTTCGGGGCGACCGGTACATGAACCTGGCCGACCGGTGCGGTCAGCCGGCGAACTCGGACACCGGCGTGACCGACTGCTGCCGGGAAGCGGCCGGATTGGAGAAGGCCGAGTTCTCGCCGCCCATGCGTGGCATGACCAGCGGCCGGGAGGGTGGCTGCAGTGGCGGCGGCGGCGACAGGCGGCTAGCGAGCGGCGGTGTGGCTGGCGGCCCGGGCGGCTCCGGCGAAGACGGGACCGAGCTGCTTGGCGAGGCCGGCATTTCGGCTCCGGGCTTGAGCAGGTTCATGCGCTGGTGCCGGCGCCACTTCGCCCGTCTGTTGGAAAACCACACCTGTGTTTTTCCGACAACGAAGCGTTGGTATGCGCTCCGCACAAGACGCGCGCGCTTGCGCATCTCAAGCATGCACGTGCAAGTGCGCGCGGTCCTACTCGCGGTGTGTGTGTGTGTGTGTCGGTGGACAAAGAACGTCTGATGCCGTGACGGGTTTTCAACGCAGAAGTGCACAAAAACACGGGAACGAAACAAAACACCAAAATACATATATACAGCTATTCGTCCAAGTTTTTTCGTTCCCGTGTTCTACGCTGAAAGCCTGCCACGAATTCGCAATTTATACTCGCCCAAATCAGTACCTTGTTAGGCCTGCAACCATTACAGACGATGAAGCTTTGTACCATATCCGCCTGCTCGTGCACCAATATTAGGTCTCGAAAGAAACGATTTCTGAGGTTGGTGATGTATGATTAGCACAAACGCACTCACGGACAGACAGCCACAAATGTGGATGCGAAAGGAGGTATTTTATAATTCTACCGTGTTAATTGTAATAGGTAATTCAGTGGGTAAAATGACCTGATTTCAAGCTGATTTTGATTTGTGCAATCAGTAATTGAAAAGCGAAGCCGACTTCAGGGTACATGTATATGTGCGCAGATTTCAGCGTATGATGCCTTTAACGCATTACATGCACCGCAGCCAGAAGTGTGCAACTTCAATGTGCAATTAATGAAACATGTGTGAAGAGAAAATTTCTGATCACGACGGTTTTCTGTTCTTACGAGACTCCGTAGGATCATGTCAAACATTTTGTTTTCGATTTACAAAGAACACTGGTGCAAGACTCCTTGACTAAACATCTTTTTCTCATCATTGTGACTTCGCACGATGTGAAGTAACGTACAATAATAACACAAAAAGAACATGCACATCACGAAGCACGTTGCATAATTCCATGATTAAGTGCACAGCTGCAGCATATAAACATCTCAGCTAAGTTCGAAGTACCTTGTAAGCAGGAAGTTTTGCCCGATAGAATTCAATGATCTCAACTCAACAATGCATAAAACTGAATTACATTCTAACTGTATGTAAGGCATGATAGAACCAGAACATCATAGCGCTGTGGTTAAGCTAAATTCAAGCAGTGTCATATATACCTATACAGTGGTCCAACGCAGTGGTTCAGCTCAACTGTTATGGTGCATTTAACGCTCTCGCACACCTCTCAGGCGCCACCTTGGTACATTCTATTTTTTACGTGTGAAACATAACTGTTGCGCGCATAGAAAAGAGACACCAAAGTAGAGCAAACATGACCAGATGTTCGCTATATTGTAGCTCGTACCATGACCTATAGGTATTTTCGAGTGTCATTCATTATCTGGGACCGATAAAAAAAAAGGTCATCCATTGTTGTATCAGTGTTCCGAAGTCAGGTTCAAATAAAGACGGTCGAGGTCTCAAGTTCACTTCAAAATCAACCCTGTAGCTTTTTTTAACTCTTTGATCGGGGAGAGAGCACTTCGCTCAAAAGGCCTGGGCAGACACATGATTCACTCTTTCGATTGATAAATTTCGCTAACGGCACGTCTCTATAGAGTAGGTCTCCGAAAGACCGGCCCCCTTGAACTCTCATCGAAACCTCTGGTCGGCCGCGGAGCACAGTTCGAAGAGCGCTGCTCTGGCACTCTTACGAAACATGCAATACGCGCTCTAGAGTAGAAGGCTATGTTCGCAATAAGCGATCAATCCTTTTGTCTCTTGGAACGGTGCCGTTTTTATCACGCCGTGCCACACAGGTCACAGTCGCGTCCTGCTCACGCCGTGGACACTCGGCGCTCTTCGGGCTCCGGCAAATGTGCTACTTTACTAGAGGAATGACACCGTCACAGAATCTCCAGAACACAATCGCTGTGGGAGCTACTTAACGCGGCAACCTGGGAGCGCTCAAATGCGCACAATAGAACCCAGTGCTCAGCGCAGCTAGCCCACGCACCGGGAGCCTTTAACCCCTGCTCTGCTCCCGATATCTCGCCGTTTGCATGTGGGGCTACTATAGACGTCCGATGGCGGGCCCCCGCTCGTCCTCAGAAGGACGAAGCTATATACGGCGCCGACACGCATAAAGAAAACCAGGAGCGAAATGTATCTGGTCGAGGAGGTAGATCCTGCAAGAATGGAGATGCCAGAATGAACGCGCGTACGGAAACGGGCCACGGAGGCGGGGGGCCTACACACGGTAGCAGCGTGGACTGCCGTCACAGTGTAGTGTGGAGGGGGTTGTTGGTGGGGGGGTTAGCGAGCGCTTCTTCCATCGATGGGGCTTGTCCCACGATCATTTCGGCGCCGGCATACTGACGCATCTCTATGGCTGCGGATCCATTTCCTAGGCCGCGAAGCGCCGCGCTCGCGCCGCGCGCCACCGACTCCTTTGTCCCCGCGCCGAAGAAGATGCCGCGCGCTAAGGACCGAGGGCGCGCGGGGGCCATAACGACGCCGCCGGCCGGCGCAATGGAGGCACGCCTGTGGTGGTGGTACGTACCTGGTTTGCTCGCGTCATTACCACGTGCGCGTACGCGCGGCTTTGGGTCGTTATCGTAGTGCTGCGTGCCCGGCTCTCACTGCTTCGCGAAAGAGGAAGCGGCTCCTACAGATGACGACGGGAGCCCGCGGTCACTCGGCGTTATTTCGAGAGGGCTCTTGCCTAAACGGACCGAGGCTTTTGGAAGAGGAGGCGGTCCTCTTGACATCGAGGGAGCACGCGGGAAAGCGGGGTTGTTCTTTCGTTCGCTGTTTCGTTTCTGTTTGTTTCTGGCGGTTTTCTTTCTTTCTTTCTTTCTTTCTTTCTTTCTTTCTTTCTTTCTTTCTTTCTTTCTTTCTTTCTTTCTTCTGTAGCAGTAATCAAGCCGTGAGAGATATAGTCGGGTTCGTCCATCGTATGTTGCCACACTATGCACGAATGTTTCCTCTGGCCCCTTTATTCACCTGTTCCATCTTTTCTTGTTCACATTTTTTTTCCCTTTTAATAAAAAAGTTCGGGAAACCGACCACCCAAACCCACTACTCAAGGACGGTATAGCGTTGCATCTGTCCCAAGGATTCACCAGCTGTTTATTCGTTGAAAAGCTTACTTGTATGTAAGTAACACTTTTTAAAATTATTATTCAGCATGACTTATAACTATTATATCTTCATTTCCGTTTTAACCTAGCAAAAATATCACTCATTAGACCGGCGCAGTAACGGGGCAATATTGAAGATTAACGAACGACAGCCCTCTGATATACAACTGTGAGCAAATCACGACGGCGTCATAACACATGCGCGTTACTGTGTTAACTGTGAGAACAGCAACGAGACAAAACTGCCCAAAAGAGCTACGGCTTTGCTTTAGCAGAAAGTTGGCTGTGACGGTCGTAACCCAAATTTATCACGCTGGTCTCGCTTCTCTTCTCCGCCTTACATTCTTGCACTGCAGAAAAGCGCGCCTTACACATGCGCACTGCAGAAAAGCGTGCCCATGAGTTAACAACGAAGTAAGATATGCGAGTAATATATGCTCGACAACTAATCAGCGTGTTCATTGAAGGAAGTATCTTGAAGTCGACCGACAGTGTGTAGTTTAGGCTACTAGAACCAGAAACTTTAGCAAATGAGGAGGCTATAGTTGTGTTAGACATCAGGATGCTAAAGCTTTGTGTCAGCCACATTAAAAAGATGTTGGGCGGGCAATAGAAGAGAAAGAAGTTCTAGACATGGACTTTAATGATCTTCTGAATAAAGATGCCTCGTCTTTGTCGGAAACGAGCTTTATTTGAACTTTTTTTTTTCCTCGTTAGTGTTTGCGTACGGACAGCCAACTTCACGCGACCTTTGCCTAGACACAGCGTGGCGACGGAAACGGCAGCCGGCTGAGCGCCACAGAGCGCACCCACCCATCGTCGCGTACACGACGTGGCAGACAGGAAAGGGGGCTTCGATGAGTCGAGAGGCCGCGACAGCGTCCGCGGTCGCGCGCATGCCCAACTTTTTTTTTTTTTTTTTTTTTGCAGCGGAACGGGGACTAACCCCCTTTTGCCCTGCCCTCGGCAATGGGTGACGCGACGCCGTCCACAACGACGACGACGACTTCGAGCAGGCGACCGCAGCTGGTCACGAGCTGGGAGGAGGGGGGGAACAGGTTTGTTCAAGGCGGTGCACCCAACGAAGGGAGGAAGGGGCAACGAACCGACTCCGCCAAGAGACCGAGCGAGCTCGAGAGAACGCGCGCGCGGCCGTTTTTCTTGCCGCCTGCCAAGAACAATTGACGCTTCCTGTCGCGTCCCGCTGCGGACGGGCACCTTGACGTGTGTGCGGCCCTGCCTCTGCTGCTGCTAGCTGCTGCAAGTTTTGCGCTCGGCGTGAAGCGAGGCGAGGCTCACTGGCTGTGCGCGCTCCCGGAGCGAGCAGCAACTCTCGCTCGCTCTTTCTCGCGAGAGCTAACCGCCATCACGAACCTTGGAACTGGCGAGTGCTTCCGTCGGCTGATAGATGGAGCCACGAGGCTCGTGAGAATTGGGGGGCCTCTCTTTGTGAACGAGTGCGGACGCTTCGCGTAGCTCGTGCGGCTGCTGACTCGGCGCCCACCGGGGCTGGCACGACGCGAGTGACATTTTTACGACTTTGCCCCCCTCTTGACAGGGCAGCGCCACTGGTAGAAACGAGCGTAGATGTCACTGTTGGCACGGCGAGTAGGAAGAGAAAGAAAGAAGAAATAACGACGGAACGGTAAATGTGAACCCCCGAAACGTCAGAAAGGCGGTTGGTCGTTGCCGCTCGCAAACGACCTGCCCTGACCAAGGTGTGCCTAAGGAGCCGGTGAAAAGCGATCTTTCGGGAGTACGGACATTCTCGCAGTGGAAGCTTCGCCTTCACGTTTCAGGTCAATCAGCGCGAAGTGACGGGCAGCTTCAAAATCTACGTCAGTTAAATAAAACATCAATTAAGATGAAGTTAGAATTTCGAGTTGAATTTAGCGTGTCTTTCCTAAAGTTCAAATTCGCGTAAGCCTTGTATGTATGACATTGTGCCAAAACAATATAATCATTTTTGGGCTTGCGCTACGAGCTGCATTTCTTCCTCCTTTTTATTTGCTTATTCCCAGATCACTTAGTTGAGCACAACACTCTAACGATCTGCTGTCATACCGACAAATAATTATCTATAATACTTTGAATTTGCCATGTTAGCTAAAAGGTGCGAATGAGGTGTCAGAGGCAGGAGCGCTTTGGCGGTCATTTCTTCTCGAGCACCGAAAATGGCCTTTTGGACAAATATGCCGATAACGCTCGGGCGCCTAATTGGATGAAGAGGCAGTACGTTATTAAAGAGCTTTATGACTATAGGGGACGGCTAACAGCTTGCAACGTTGGCTCCGGTCGAGGCTTCCAGTTTTCGCCCACTGTAGAACTGATTTGGAACATAAGAGGAATTTAGCTTCTTATCTTTCCTCGCTCTCTCTATCTCTCTCTCTCACTTAGCCTGTGTTGGCATCGTTAACAACCTAGCAGTTGTTAAAGTTTAAGGTTTAGTTTTTTGAGAGTGTGTGGTTTATGCAGTGTCATCATCATAATCATCATCAGCCTATATTTATATCCACTGCAGGACGAAGGCCTCTCCCTGCGATCTCCAATTAATCCTGTCTTGCGCTAGCTGACGGAGTAATTGTAGATATATTATGATATACTGCATAATATATGGGACCGTAAAGAGTGCTGACCTGCACGCGTGCTTCAGAGAGGTTCGTCTTGGCTGCCAGGCGTTCGCGGGTGCTGACGCACGGGTAGTGGGTCTTCTCGAACTCCTCCTCGAGCACCTCCAGCTGATCGGGACTGAATGTGGTGCGGTTGCGCCGGAACTTGGGCCGGTCGGCCGAGTCCGAGCTGGCGCCTTCGTCGCAGCCACCCAGGCCGTCCTTGTCCACTGCGAATCAGTGGCCAGCGCGATAGGTTGGTTTTTTTTCTTTGCCTATATATAAAACGTATGCACATACATTTATTTATACACATATAAGTTCCTTGTAAACCAAAAAAAAAAATACGATTCAGTGTGTTGGAGTAAATGCGCGTCGGTTAGCTCAAACGTTCGTCCTAACGCCTGCCCTGCCGTTGACTGTTCTAGGGTCCCAAAGTGCACTATGGTTCGTTCTGAAATGAAGACGTTTTATATCGACTGTCTCTGAGCCAGAGTTTCAGCAATGTGACGTCAAGCGTGCCCTGTGTTAGTTCCTTCGATCCATATTTGGTGATTCTATACGAAGAAACCGTGAGGCGGCAAAATTTTGCCCATGAATCTTGCACTTGTTACGTGAAAAGTAATGCATTCTGCTCGTATACTATAGCTGCCACAAGTACCGCCTTTGACAAGAATTTTTCGTTCACTGCGCACGTCAACGGAGTGGTCACATGACGTGCCAACGCGTTCCAGGGTTGGTACAGGATCTCCGGCGCAGGGCCCGACGACGCTTCTTGTTACTCGCTGAATGACGTCGAAACTTTTGACTGCAGCTGTGCGTTCGCCCACAGCGCATTGCAAAACGTGTAAGTTTATATACCTATGACGCGCTACACTTAAAGCCTTGTTTACATGCTTCGACCTTATGCGGCAGCGAACGAAAATCTCGTCTTTAATTTTTTTAGGGCCCGCACAGAAACGCATGTGTGACAATGTGTTTGACTGTCTGCATGGCTTCTTTGTAACTCTCCTTAAGTTGCCTCAAACTGCCAACAGCTCTAAAGCGCCGCGATGACACCGCACAGAAGACTGAAACAGAATAGTGTATATATATATATATATATATATATATATATATATATATGCTGACTTGTCGTAGAATTAGCACACGTCCGTCCACGTCGATTGGTTTAGTTTGGTTTGATTTCCCTTTGCTGGTGGCGCATACCCACTGTGGGGACTGGCCAAAAGTCGTATACGAAATTATAAAATCACATATATTTAATTTTGACTAAAACAACACAGATATCTGAGGAAAAATCAAATGAATTAAAGATAATAATGTACTAGAAATGTAGCAAGAAAACGGCCATGAAACAAGTGTGGAAGTTTCTCAACGGCTAAATAAGCATCCCTCTGTGTGTGCAAATGAGGAGGCTCCCAGAAAAAGAGAGTCGGAAGTGTAAAAATTCAGTCCAAGTTGTCTGAACGGTACGTCTAAAATGTTTCTTCTTCTTTTAAGATGAAAAACCGCGACAGAGTGAAAAAAAATCAATCGTTTTAGCCATCTTAATAGAAAGAGCATAGCGGGGAGAGCGCTATTGAGCAGCCCTATAACGATCAGCACCATAACTCTTCTTTTTATCTTTCCCCACTATTTTTTTTTTTTTGCATCTGAAGTATTTCACCGTATCACTTTTCCATCCACGTATGCATACTCTTTCCTACTCTTTTTTCTTCTTCTGGCGCGGGCAATCAAATCGCGTTTATGCACGAACAATACGAGCCCCAACGCCCGCGGGAGTCTTTCTTGGCTGCGACTCAGACGGTCCAGTCTATACCCTCTCTGTCTTTTCAATTCTTTGTTTTTTTTTTCTTTGGCGTACGTTTCGTTCGCTGATTTGCGCCGCCGTCCGTGCTGGCGTGCCGTGGCCACGGGGGCCGACAATCGTAACGAACGTCACGCCGTGGCCAACAGGTCTGACGACCAGCGCGATATTTCATTGCGTGCCCGGTTTAGGAGGGTTGGCGGGGTGGGCGCGGAGGCAGTAGTAGTAGGCAGGTGTCTAAGCACTCGGAAGGGTATGCACCCTAGCGGCGATGTTGTGGCGCCTGCAGCACCGACGACGAATACGAAATGAAGGCTCTGAGAAACCTTGGCGCGCGTGTATAGTTAAAGTAAATCATCGTGTTGCGTACAGGTCAAAGTTACGTAGGATTACACGTATAGCTCACGTGTATTGGGTTAAGAGCGATTAAGTCGTCGTTTTATGAGGATCGATCGGACGCAGAGCGGCCCACGTTAGTCCCGAGGCCCTCGCCTGATTGGGCTCTCCCGTTTCGCGACCTGGCGGAAGTGTATACCACTCTGTCGTGTCTCTGCTTTTGCGGGAATAAAGTATAACAAGCATGAGTAGCCGTCGTATAGTGGTAGTATAGTTTTGCTTTAGCAGTATTAGTAGTATAGTTAGTAGCAGTAGTAGTAGTACTTAGTGGTAGTAGTATTATTACTTAGTCGCAGTAGCAGTATAGTATGGAGGAGGTGGAAGAGGAGGAGGAGAACGTATAAAGCAGCCATTGATTCTGTTGAATGTTCCGGCTCTGCATGGAAACGCGAGAAATGCCGACATATCAATCAAAATCGTGAACGCAATCAATCCGACATTGAGCGCGACATCTTTCGCCAATATATAAATAAGTGGCTGTCCGCTGCCTCACGAGCTTACTATAACTGCTTACTGCATTCAAACCAAGCAATGCATTCTATTATTTATATTGGTATATATGGTACGCTCATGTTTTCCTGGTTCAAAACGAGCTCCCATTCACCAATGTCAGCATAGAAACGCCAAACTGAAAAAGGCGGATCTTTTCAAAACGTCCTCGCAAACGGGAAATTCGTTGTAATGTTCAATGGGGGCCAGTTACTCATAATCACGACGATTGAAAAACGAATCTGACATGGGCCTCAGTCATTTCATTTGCGCTTGCCGTGAATGAGAGGGATAAAAGTAAATGGAAATAAAGACCAAGACGTGTAGCAACACCACTCGATTCCGTCAGACGCGCATTTCTTGCGCCGACACTCTCGTGATTGTACACGTATACACATTATACGTGCGAAGCACCACCGCCTTATTCAAGGAGGTTGTAGTGTCACAAATGGCCCGCATTGTCGTCCAATTAAAGAGAAGAACGCGAGGGCCCTCGGGTGCTTATATATACGAGAAGGACCCAATGAGCGTCGGCGGCGCGTTGTGTCACTTCGATCACTGCACGTCGCGAATGCCTCGAGCGGGCTTCCCATTTCCCGTTCCTTGATCAGCCCCGCCTTTCTCTACTTTTTCCCCGCTGTCTACCCCCGCCCCCCGACCCACTCCGGGCGCCGCTTACAGACGTCACATGTACCTGTCACTCGTATATAATTCAGCAGCCACATTCCCGCGGGTTTCTCCCTCAATCTGTCTTTCTCTCTACCTTCTCTCTCCGGCAGCCTATTATCGGTTAGTTAGCGCAGGATTCGGCGCGCAGAAGGGCGGCAATAGCGCGTGCACCACACTTTGCTGCGCGGCTCACTTGACGCGCGCACAGCTGGGCCCTGAGCACGACTTCGATTTGACTCTGCGCGCGCGCGACGGCTCGGAGCGCGCGTGTTTAGGGGATCGCGCGACAGCAGCTGCGCGCACGGATTGACTCGGCAAAGTTGCCTAGTCATCGCGCTTAAGGGTCTGCGCCGCCGTAGTTATATAGCAAGGACGGGACTCTCACTCCCCACCCCCTCCTCCTGCCTCCGAGCCTTTCTAAACGTCTCGCCGCGGCGTATGTATGTGTACCTCAAGCGTTGCGGCATCGTTGGCACGCTCGCGCGAGCTCGCGTCGAACTGCGCAGGGGCAGGCTTGTCGCGGCGCCCGTCACGCGCGGCGTGTCACGTCGTCGTGCGAGAGTGGCGTCGATCACGACTGCGCGCGCGCGCGCGCTCGCTCTTGGTTAGCATAGTCAAGGGCCGTAAATTTCTGCACGGGCGGCGCATACGCAGTGCGTCGCGTACGCGAGCACCACGCCTTCGAAACGTGGCCTCTCCTGCTGCCACTTTTTATTCGCGCGCACGCGCGCGCCCTAGTCACTTCGACGACGACGAAGGCTGCGATGTGCGCGAGTTCGTTCGCGAACGACCGCCTCCGTCTTTTCTTTTCTCTCCCCCCCCCCCCCCCCCCCTCCTCATAAAAAAAGCGTCCAATGCGCCTGTTGCGACGGGTGTGCCGTTGCTCGCGTTAATGAGGTTCGCGGACAATTTTCCACTCACACTAAACAGTGGGCAAAAAGACGTCAGCCCACCGTGCGGTGACAGGTCTCCTGCACCTGTTTTAATTTCGACAAAAGAATGAGACGAGATTGTGAAGATGTAAGCGTCATGATGGCGGCGGTGCAGTCATGTGATCTGGCGTCTGACTGGCGCCGAAGAGATATGCTGGGAAGCTGATATGCGAAGAGATATGCTGCGTTTTGTTAATGCGAACGCGTTTAAGCGTGAAGGGCACAATAAGTGTTCTGCATGCCAGGTTTGCTTTAGTTGTTACATTCGGCCTTCACAATTTGTATGCGGCATTTGTAAGGCCATAGCTGCATGATGTCTCTCATATTCTATATTTGTAGCCGGAAAACACTGGATGACGCACTGAGTGTGTTTGTGTCAGTGACTATAAGAAGTGCAAGAACAGCTTTCAATCGCCTTGTCGACATCGCCCTTAGAGGAATCGGTTTCTCGTACAGAGGGTTTGCATTTAAGAAAAGGTGCACTCGCAGGAGATGTACACGTCGTTGGCCACTTGTTAGCTTAAACATTAAATTTATACACTGGGCTTCGTTTGGTTGCAATGCTAGGAAACGCAAGAAAATATTTTGTATGCGCCTTGTCAGAATCATATCGAGACAAACAAGCTCCGAGTATGCGCGATTTTCACTACAATAAAGGGGTCACTCAGATGAAAAAAAAAAAAAAACAACTGTCGTATGCAGGATTCCGTTTATGATGAGCATACCATGTATCTCCAGTTTTCACACCAATTTTGTAGCACATCATTGGTTAGTGGCATGAATCCACTGCCACTGATCATTTCTGGCGCATCCCTTCAATTAAATCATGACAATAAACGCAAGATACCATTGAAGGCGAGAACGAATGAGCTTCGGTGCTTTGCCTGCACCCACGTAGCATTAATAGAGAAGCGCTGCTTAGGACAATGCTAGTATTAGGATGCATTACCATCAACACATACACGAGTACAATTGCCTCCAGTCCCCCAAATGTGTAAAGGTGTTTCCTCTTTTGCAGTGAATGCGTTTCACGACAGTATGTTTCGCCACGCTCGTAAATTAGGCCGCTGCAGTTTAACTGGGGGATCGTGTGAATAGGTGGCAAGGAACCGACTTCCGGTTATTAAATTTAACTTGTTGAAACAGAACAGCGAGCAATAGGCGTGAAAGAAACTAGGCAGAAAGAGACAGATTTCATCAGTCTGTATTGCTTGCTCGTCGGCGGCACGCGCACGTTGTATATGGGCAATTAAAACGCGAGGAAAAGGTGAACGTGAGCGAAAGACGAGCTGTGCGGATAGTTAGCGCGCGTCTGGTGTCGCCAGCCGGCTCGGCCGTTAAGGTTCTTGTCACAGAAGACGAACTAAAAACGTCGCCGGCTGCGTATAAGTATACGAACAGCTTTCGTGGAACCGCACTTTTGAGCGGCCATTAGCGAGTGATTTAGCGGTGGCTTAACCGCCTCTTGGCTTTCACGTAGTATAACCAGAATGCCAGCGCTCGCATGGAGACTTTCTCGCGACACCTTTCTGCATGAACTCCTTTCTTTAAGACACGTTTTCGTGTTCTGCAACACCGGCGTTAACACGAGCCGCGTTAACGCATGTAGACACTTCATTATCGCCTTTTTTCCTTCTTTTTTTTTTCTGTTGCACGAAGCTGAGAAAATATCATGGACGTTCCGCCCACGTTAGCCGTAAAATTTCCACTTTCGTGCTACAGTATAGAACGCAAAAAATCATGTGTGGGTGATTCTCCTTATTTTCCTGAAACGCTACCGTACTCGCTATTCCTACGGTCTCTCGTGCTTGTGCAACACGGCTAATGATATGATCTAAGTTGAGCTCCCCATGAAGACCAAGGGTGTTTTGTTGTAGAGCTGAACTTCGATACATCGTCTGTATTCAACGCTAAATAAGACACAGATTAAGCCGTGCTATTAGCTGGCAAATTTGATTTGCAACAGCAGTATGGCCGGAGTCTATAACATGACGCGTCATGCTATGTAGATGCTATGTCGCGACGCTGAGAATTGGGAATGTGTTTCAGACGCGGTTAGCCATATACACTATATATATACCTACACGACAGAAACGGTCTTTCGTACGCTCCACCATTTTGACTATCACCAGATTAAACTGCACACTTGCCCCGGCCTTCACTATTGTCGAGAACTCTGTATTTAATCAGCAACGTCGTTGAAGAAATGTATCGAGTGATCCACACATGTATTGGAGTCAGCAGCCACTTCTGACAACCAGGAATTGAATTGTGAGCTGTGCAGCGCGAGAAGCGCGCCACAAAAGAAATATATAACGAATAGGCGCAACAGCCTTGCTTAACGCGTGTTTGCTCAAGCTTGTACACGAAGTCATATAGTTAACATATATAGTCACCTGTGTCGGTTGTGTCTGACTTGGCGCGGCGGTTCACGTCTCAACGTTATGAGAGGCGACACATAGGTGGAGGACCCCGCGATAAACTTAGCTATGCCTACAGGGGCTATTTAATGTGTGCTGAAATTTCAGTGCATGAATGTCTTAATTGCGTTCGACCTCCATCGGAACAGGGCCGTGGCTGCGTGGTATACGCATCCGACCCGTGGCGATCGCGTCTGTTGGCAGGGCGCCATAGCAGCTGAGCTTCGTGTTGCGTCCTTCCTTCGTGGTGTTTTCTTTTGTCAAAGACGCACCGACAGGTGCACGCCATGAGAAGTGCGTATTGCGCATACTCACGGTCGTCGCCCGTGCGGGCCCTGAATGCCGCCGCCAGCGCCGCCGGGTCCGGGCTGGAGTTGGCGGAGCTGGATCCGATTCCGCCGCCGGCGCCCGAGCCGGATCCGTGGTGCGCCGGTCCGTTACCGGCCATGGGCGCCGCGAGGAAGGGGGACCAGAGGGCGGCGGCCGCCGGTCCGCCGGCTGCCGCAGCGGCAGCAGCGGCTGCGGCGGCGGCGGGCGACGGCCACGGCAGCGTAGCCGCCGCGGCTGCCGCGTACGGGTGGTACATGGAGTAGCCGGCGGCTCGCGCGAACTCGGCCGCGGCGCGTTCGGCGGCCCGGTTGCGCAGAATCCGGTTGATGGAGCTGACGCTGGGCGCAGTGTTGTTGCTGCACACGCCTGCAGTGTTGAAAGAGAAAGGGGAGGTGGACAGAGAAGGATAGAGAGCCACGTTATAGGGCATTCTCGAGGTATATACACGCACTCTGAATGTCGCGCTGTTTGAATCGATAATATTACGCAACGTCTTGTTAAAACAACGAAGACAGTGCTGGACGGGACGATAGAAAGACGGCGATTTGTCGAGACGCCTGCGCAAGCGGTATCCCAGTAGCCTTCTTGCGTGTATATTTCTTGTATTCTGTAAATACCCTGCGAACATTTCTGTCGTTCAACATCCGCATCATTCACGGTATACGTGCACGAGGATGAAACGTTTGACACGCGCAAAACAGAACAATATTCCCAACTGATAAGCGCTAAGATGTAACCCACGGAGACGTAACGTCACGCTCAAGTGAAGCGAGTGAGTGGGCTTTCATACACTCTGGGCTTTAATGACCCGGACTCGCACGGGAGTCTGAGCCCGTGCAAATGTCTTTGCAGGAAGTCCAGCAGTAAACAAATATAAGCGAGCTCGATTCAATCTCACCGATTTCTAGCTCATTGCAGCACTTCTGTAGAATTTTTTAAAGAAATGCGTTAGATTGCCCTATATGACGTAGAAATACATGAATTAATTAACAATGGTCGTGAAACTCTGCCTCCCGCACGAAGCCGAGGAACAGTGGCGATGTATACATGTATCCAGTGTGGCAGTCGATTGAGAAAAAGACTCAAACTGCGTAGGAAGTCGATGACCCGCCGTGGTTGCTCAGTGGCTATGGTCTTGGGCTGCTGAGCACGAGGTCGCGGGATCGAATCCCGGTCACGGCGGCCGCATTTCGATGGGGTCGAAAATGCGAAAATACCCGTGTACTTAGATTTAGGTGCACGTTAAAGAACCCCAGGTGGTCGAAATTTCCGGAGTCCCCCACTACGGCGTGCCTCATAATCATATCGTGGTTTTGGCACGTAAAACCCCATAATTCTATGATGAAGTCCGATGGACCATTTGCAGGCCCGTAACTTATTGTCGCTTGTATTTTTTTTTTTTTTGCTACAAACCCTACATGCCTTGCGCTTTGAACACAGTACACACGTGTGGCGTGAGACTCTTTTTGTGTATCTGACGCGGCTTCAGCTGAGTGCCGTCTAATTGGCATGCGTAGAAAGTCACGTAGAGCTTCTCTTCTGTTAAATGCATCCGTGCGCGCAAGCACAGACAACTTCTGCCATGCCTTGTTGCGCATGGAGCCGCTCGGACTATCTGATACCGCAGCCACCAACGAGACGCGCACCGCGACGCGAGTCGGGTCACACCAGATATCGGGCGCGTACGAAGGCAACTCATCCCCGCGATGTACCATTAAATGCGCCGCCGCAGTCTACCGACAACCTCCGTTCATTGCCTTGATCGTGCGCGTCCGAAGCCCATGCATGCTACCGTAAGGAGCTATCCACTTCAGTCGAGGAGGTGATTAAAGACGGGCACTATATGGTAACTTAGAGTATGAAAGAAAAAGAAGAGAAAAATAAATCAGCGTCACTGTTTTTGTTGGAGGACATTAAACTCGACCTTCCTGTAATGCTCACGCGGGGAGCAAGAAATAGGCGGCTCGAACGAAAGACCGAGGCACAGACAGAAGTAAAAACGTAAAGATATACGAAGAGGTATATGTACCGCCGGCGCTATCTCTCTTCAAAGGTCGCTCTCCCGTTCGCATCGTGTGGAATAGTAAAAGAAACTGGCCACCGAAACAGGGAGCTATGGAGCGCGCTGTGGAATCAAGATTCGTCGGCGCGGACCGTCGTAAAAACAGCCCCTTGGGTTACACAGAGAAGGAAAAGGGGGGGGGGGGGGGGGGGGCACTACTTCAAGCCCACCAGACAGCGCAGGTCGCGGTATTATACCGCGGCAGTACATTTAATGGCGAAGCGTGAAGCGCCTCGGCGATTGTGTGTGTGAGTATATACGCTCTTCAAAAAAACGAGCCGAGCATCGGCAATTGATTCTCACAGTGGGACTGCGCGCAGCCATCGCCGTTGTTCCGTTCAGTATCGTTGTCGGCGCTGAAACTATGAGCGCGCGCGCGCGCGACCATTGTTCTACCCGATCGTCAGCTGCGCATCCTTATTCTGTCCTGCCCCCTTGCGAACGATACACGCCTCTCACGCTCGCTCCCTGTGCGTTGCATGGACGATGCCGCGTGACCCTATTTTTGGTGTCGCAAGAGACGATGTGGGCATCGATTTGCGCACGACACGGGTGCTTCTGCGAAGGTAATATCTCCGTGATGTTCGTGAATGATCGCCTATACCGCATTCCCACGTTCGCGTCGGTCGATGAAATCCCATCGCATCGTCCCCAACAATATACCACTCAAAGAACGTCGGACGAGTGTTGAAAGGCAGCAGGGGTCACGTAACGTCTGAACGGGAACGCTGTAGTATTCCTTTATGAATACCACAAAATGGACAAACTGCTCTGCCACTTTTTTAAAGCGTATACATTTTGTCAGCTGTCTCTTGTTTATATATGCACTAGCATTTCATTACAGTAGAAATTTCGAGTCTTTGTCGGAGAATGCGAGGTAAATACAGGGCGCAAACAGCTTCAAATATATCGTAAGAAAATTTAGGACCGAACCTTTATTCTCGTTTCAGGCCGATATGCTCGAACATACATCACTGCGAACTACAAACTTTGCGGCAGTTATCAGAACTCACTCACTCACTCACTCACTCACTCACTCACTCACTCACTCACTCACTCACTCACTCACTCACTCACTCACTCACTCACTCACTCACTCACTCACTCACTCACTCACTCACTCACTCACTCACTCACTCACTCACTCACTCACTCACTCACTCACTCACTCACTCACTCACTCACTCACTCACTCACTCACTCACTCACTCACTCACTCACTCACTCACTCACTCAAATACGTCTCGGAAGTGAGTGCTACTAACTCAGCGGTCGCGTAAAACTACAATTTCTTCGCTGTCAAGGCTACACTAAATAGGAATATTAAGTCGAGCTGCATTTGCAAATTGCGCTCCTACAATATCAAAACGGTCAACTAATTTCCGTGAGAGGAGGCTTGGTAAAACGCAAAAACGAAATGGTGACGCCGCCACGCTGGACTTCGTGCATCCGCTCGACATGACGTCATTAACAATTACTGCGTCTACTTAGGTCTAGCTAATTGGTCACCGGAAGTGAAGGGCTATAGATAGTGTTCCAAGTGAACCAGTGGCATAACCTAGCCGGTTTCCACAACCTTTCCTGCATCAAAACGACACCCATACGAGAAAAAAAAAAGTGCTTTGAAATCTGTGACGCCACACCGTCACTCCGGTGCCGAGTTTTCGGCGCGAAGTTCAAGTTAGGAGAGAAAGTGTGGCCTCCACTGTCTCCTCCAATTAATCAAGTATTTCTGGCCAAGCGAATGAAAATGGCTCTGAGAGACTGCTTCTCCAGTCTAAAGTGACTTAGTGCCGCTTTTCAGTGTCCTTTTCAAACCTCCCTCTCTCGCGATACGTACGCCGCCCCGTTCGTCTGAAGGAAGTGCCCTCGCAAGCGACAACCGCGCATTTCGGTGCGCGCTTGCCCGGTGTATTATAGGCGCTCCGCGATGCATGTCGTTATATAGCTGATCCCGTGCGTACGAACGACGGGCAAGCGAGCGGCGCGGGTCACGCCCACACGTGACGCCGTTGCATATATACTCGCAGCGCACCCAAGTATATATACGGGGAAACCACGGCGCTGGATGACTGACAATGCGATCAGTCGCTGCCTGCAGATCCGCGTGGCGAGGCGCCCATACGTTGTGCGCGCCGCTGTCGTTTTCACCGGACGCCATGCGTGACGCTCCCTCGGCGACAAAGACGCGGACACCTCCAGGAGCGGTCTCGTGTGTCAGCCGTGTGTATATACATGTATATGCGCTACAGCCGCGAAAAAAGGAAAGATCTCGCGCGGAGCGCTTCTTCGCATGACGTTCCATTGTGAGCGGCGATCTCGTGCGCCGGTTATTTTATATACCCGCTACCCCTCTCGCTTTGCACAGGCGAAACCGGCGCAAGAAATTCACCGTTCTCTTTGTTTCCTTTCTCCTGGTTGTGTATGTGCGGTGTTGGCACCTATCCTGCTCCAAAAAGCGCCTGTTTGTTTCGTACTCGTAGTTTTTATTCGTGGGACGCTGTTTCGAGAATTCGAAGTTTACCGCATTCACGCGCTACACAGTTAATTCTATATTTTCTGCATGGTGTGTGTAGTGAGACGGGAAGTTCCATTACGCGATACCATTAAGACCAGCTGCGCTATACTGACGTCACTGGCTTATTCCAGCAAAATGCTTCTGTATACTGCATCATGGCGCTCCGCGATCAGTCCACAAGCTTTGGGCTCAGACCTGGTTTTGCGAATAGCCATCAAATGGGTCTGGAACGCTCTATCAAATTTGCAGCCTCCCTGTTTTAGAATAATTCAACGCACATTACTACACGAATGTACCCGTGTCCACGGCCCGTGTGACCACATGAGCGCACGTGTGAAGGCTAGAGGTGGTCTTCATTGTTTGTTTGTTTTTTGCTTTTTTATATAGTTCTTCTTTATTTCCAGTTTAATTACAAGATTATCAAACCACGATAATTTCTCGCTTCTTAATTGTCATTTTGTGCCATAGCGGGAATAGGTGACACTTCGTTCCTGGCATGAACAATCCTCTCCTGATACGCGCACCCACAGCTTCGTTTCAGTCCCCCGTCCAATCGTAATTCACTCTCGAGCCAAGCCTCGAAGTAGACCCTATACTCTCAGTTCTTTTATGACCGAAAGAACAAATTCAAACGAACAAACAACACAAAACAGCCGTATTCTGCTCGGTAGGGCTATTCACGCGCTCAGGTTACACGAGCGCGAGTTTAAATGCCGTCCGCACGCAACGCGGAAGCAGAACGCGTCGCGGCGCACCACACGCGCCCTCGAGGTGCGATTGTGAAAACGCGCAGTGGCGAAGCGTGAAGTGGCGCGGCAGCGCGATGGGTCCCGCCACGGGAACGGGTAGAGACGGCATTGGTCGGCGGGCACACAAAGGGAGAAAGCGCGGACATCGCAGCGACGGCAGCTCTTGCCTCATTATGCGCGACCAGCGGTGCGCTCACGTCGCGCCTTGAAGTTCAGATTGTGTGTGGGTGCGCGCGCGTGGAAGCGCCACCGCTTGGTATAGCTCGAAATTTCGAGAAGAGAGTTGCACTTCGAGCGTGCAAGACCGCGCTGCTGCAGGGCGAACGGCCGGTGTGCGCGCGTGCAGGAGACTCGTGCATTCAAGTCTTTGCGCTGGTTCCTTTCTGACCTTTACTTCGTTTATTGACGTGATTAGGAGGGGATGTTGACACGCAGATATGACGCCGACAACTCCTTGATTTTTGAGCGGGAACCCTTTTCGCAAATGCTGATAAGCTGACACTCGTAGTGATAAATTTGGCAGTTGTGTCAAAAATTTGCTTCGGTTGCGTGTACATAACGTTTCAGGGAAGAAAGTGGTGTGTAGGATGGGGGAGGGTACAAAAAAGAACGGTGTTAAAGTTTGTACTGATAGTGGTGAACGGTGATATCTATCTTCTGAAAGTGCTATTTTTTCCTTTCTTTATTTTTTATTTTTAGATGATGAGAAGGAGTTGTTGAGAGCGAAAGATACAAGCTTTAATGGTGTAGCTGGAGATGTTAGCCTGGAGATTAACGTATACTCCTATGTTAATTGCTGCTATAGTCATACAGATAGAATTGTTTTACTTCATTCAGTTTCTCGCAACGCAGCTGCAAGGCAGCTTCGTCACCTGGCACGCAAGCTATCTTTAACTGAGTGGAACACCCCAAATATAAGGCGCACCAGGCTATACACGAACTGAACCGTTCGCTCCAACTCCGACGTCCACCCGGGATTCACCAACGTGAGGCATCGCTTCTCTACCGGCTGTGGTTGGGAGTGGCTTTCACGAAGGCGTACTCTGCTTTGATTGGAATAACCGAAAGTGCTGCGTCCCGCTCTTCGCTGCCGTCTGCGGCAGCGAAGAGAACATCGAACATTTATTGTGTCACAGCGATCAATTTCAGTTGGAAAAACAAACATTATCTATCCCATTGCGACGACTGGACGACCAGCCGTTGTCCGTGCAGGTGCTACTGGAAGACCGTCCCCATCGCTCGTCGGCTCGCAAAGCTGTGAAGGCACTGTTGTCTTTCTTGAGGGCGACTGAGCTATGTGAACGCCTTTGAATTGCTCAGGCCCTCCGCGTGCGTGCGCGAGCTCACCGAGTCCTTCCTCCCCTCCCCCCACCCTCCTCTCTCTACCTAATCTTTCTATTCCCTCATTCCCGTCCCCTAGAGTAGGGTAGTCAACCAGACGCATTTCTGGTTAACATCCCTGCCTTCTCTCTTTCTGTCCTCATCCTCCTCCCTTAGTGTACAGCACCACGGATAAGGAATTTGAGGGGTGGTGAACAAAAATAATGTTGTTGTAGCGGTGGTGCTGGTGTGTTGCTATAGGTAGGATTAGCATGGTAGTCTGGGTAGGTGATTGCTCGACTGTTTCCGAGATGGGAAAAATGAAACAAGATCAGGAATAGCGCGGAGTAGAAAAATAGTAGCAACGATGCAAATACGAAATAGTACGCGTACAAAGGATCGAAGGCCACTCTGCCGAAAATACTTCTGATAGGTTTCGCGCGTTTCAAAGCAAATAGCATATACTACACATAACAACGACAACCACTTCGATATTTTCAGACTTCTATATACGACAGGCCTCTTACATTTAGCGCTGTCGTATATGTGCTGTGCCGTGCGCGACTGCAAACCCCGATCACGCCTCGAAGATGGAAAACAGATTTTTTTTTTTGCACGGCAGATGATCAGGGCATAGAAACGGGGTAGCCAACATTTCTCTCAGAACGTTCTTAATTTTTGTCATGTGGAGCACACAACTCACAAAACAGGCTAGAAATTTTTATTGTAAATGCAGAAGTTCTGATTCCTGCTAGCTCAGAGGATGCAGTTTCCGAACGGAAAGCTGCCCTGACGAAAATTCTCGCCATATATAGGTGACAACGTTTCGAAAACGCAATGAGCGTTTCTGTCAAGACGGCAGAGATTCGCCCGTCAGAGTCGGTTTCTCGACATAGTATAGGAAAATTGTTCTTGTCCCAATGGCATATGCTTTCGTGCCGTCACTATATACATCCTGTCCATGCAATTTCTTTGTGAGGTATATTATAGACTCGTACGGACAAGAACTTCCGGCCCTGGGAAAAACAATTTCGGTGGATACACAAACAGCAGTCTCATAATATGACCACAATTTCCGTCAGTACGATGAAAAAAAAAAAAAAAGAAAGACAGCTTGTTATTTTTGTGTGGAGGTCTACGTTCGCGAACCTTAAATATTTTTTGAAGGTAGACGTGCTATAGGAAGTGTTCGTTCCTTAATGGTAGTCTGTGGCGTACGTCCCCTTTCTAATAAGTATATGACTCAAGAGCTATACTAAGTTTCTATCTTTCTTTGTGCCCCAAGGAATCAATGACAAATCCTTCGGGTGCGTCGAGCAAAGAGATATTACGTGATGTCATTACCAAGTGGGAAGTTTCGTAACAGTCACGTTCAAGCGTCCCTCGCACGCATCGATTTTTTCAGCTTCCGGAAGCGCATACGTATTACACAAACGCGCACGCACACGCATTGAATTTTATATGCGCCGACAGCGGCTTTAGCCCGGTGGTGCCATTAATAACGCATTCAAATGAACGTGAAATAATGCATTGTGTAGCATGAAGAATAGAGATGTTTTAGGCGAAATTTTCTTACATTTGGGAAAGTCTATTTCGTTTTAAGTTATATGTCCTACTACTGAACGGACCGCGCAATAGACATAATCGTCAACGGCCACATTTCACTTTGTATATCTCTGAGCTTTCGCTGTTTTAGAAACCCTGCATGCGCAAACCACCAGAAAGGAAGATATATAAAGAAATGCGAGGGGAAGACCATTGACGTTAACCCCATTATGTGTCTGGTTAACTACTCCATACTGAAGGAAGGGGAGAGAGTGAGGAAGATGCGGAAGAAAGGACGTGATTACATGCACTGTTCACGCACATGCGGTAAGGCACCAGACGACGTCCAGTCTGTCCCACTGTCTCGAACCTTTTTTTTTAATTTTTTAAAGAACCACAACAGTGCCTTTAAAGCAACTCAAGTCTATATCGACTGGGCCCGAGAATTCTGTTTTACGTAGAGAGACAGTTGTCGAGTGTGTCCCTTAAATCATATGGACGGAATCGATATACGTTTGCATTTATGAAGCCTAAAAAGTTCGCCTTGATCCTTTTCAAGGTGCGAGTACGAACGCAATTTTCCCAAATAACAGATACTGCGTGGTATAGAACTCTGACAGCACAGGTGAAAACCCATCGCAGGACTACGCTTTGGGAAAAGAGTAATCCAGTTACAGTGCGGTTAGCGCAGCAAGTTTCCTTCCCTTCCTCTCTATTTAGTTATTTAGTATTTGTGTTTTGGTTAAAATTAAGCAACCAATTACTACTACAATGCGTCCTCCTTTGTCCCCAATAAACATGTCCCCACCGGGACGTGACGGCTCAAAGCACGTGGTCTTTCTTTTATGACGCGGTTCAAAGTGCCCCATTATAGATTATCGCGGGACCAGCAGACGTGGGGCTTCTGTCGATGACGTCAATGTCGCGAAGAGGGCGCTGCACTGCCACCGCGAGGTTTGACGCTGGTTCGCCTGTGCAGAGAGTGTCTCTGCGTACGGGAGCCATGTACAGGAACACCGACTTCATGCCGACGAGCAGGTTCGTCTGGCGTGCGTCGCGAAGGAATTCCGCCGATAGCTCGCAGTCCCACCGCTCGAGCGCGACAGAAGAAATTACTTGCATATAAGACAAAAGTGAAGAAGAGAAAGATCTGAACCCGGAGTAAAGAGAGATAGAACAAAAGAAAGAAAAGAAAAAGAGACCGTCTCTCAGTGAGCCAGGTTAGGCTCTTCGGGGGCTTTTCGGTTTGCAGTGTTCACAGACAGAAGAGAGGCGCGGCCACCTTCGGCAAACATCCGGCGACCGGAAGCTAAACGGGCGCGCAAACCGCGTCGCTCGTGAACTCGCCGAGCGAAAGCCGGCGGCTATGCTATATAGACCTGCACGGTGCCAAACGCACGAGGTGCAGTGCGGTTCGTTATGACGCAGGGGCATCGCATTGAACGAGAAATGAAACCGAGGAGCTAGCTTTCTTTGTCAGCCACAATACACCCCACGAAGAAAAAAGGCAATATGAATCCAGTGAAAGCTTAAGGGAAATTAACTGTCGTTAGATTTGAAATGTACAATTGATAAGGAAAAAAAGTAAATAAAATTGGTGGAAAGGACAACTTGCCACATGTGGGAGCCGAACTCGTATCATCCGCATTACGCGTGCGATGCTTTACCGATAGAGCTGTGATGGCGGCTGGGTACTGCATGTATTTGGAGTGTTGGCCAGCGCCATTCACGCGTAATGCGGCGGATGTGGGCTTCGGCTCTCACCGACAGCAAGTTGTCTTTTTGTCCACTTTCACTTCCCCTTTCCTTATCATTTTAACATTACAATTAAAACCACGGTTAATTTATCCTATGCTTTCTTCGGCTTCATTGTTTGTTGGCATCATAAAGCGCGTCGCAATGACATTCAGCAAAATACTCCATGCGAGAGGACGCTCGTATATCGGCTTCGTGCGGGCAGTTTTCTCAAAAATTTCGACTTCTGTATCAGCCCAGGACTAAGAAGCTGAATCAAAGTTCGCAAAAATGTCATAAGCATTTGAGCCGTTGTCCCTCTGGGCTGTACAAAAAATAAAATAAACATGAGACCGCCAGCTAGATACGAGCCTGACTGCAGGCCCAGCAAAGACCATGCGTGTTATTATGTCGCATTTCTACTGAATGTTTATCGAAGGCAAGAAAACGTCAAAAGAAAGACAATAGATTTAAATAACAACTTTTCCAAGAGACGTGCACGCACGCTAGCCCAAATTAACAATAACTGAAAAGGTCGCATCGTAATCCTACGAAAAAGTATTTTATTAGATATTTAATTTGTCTTTAAAAAATATAGTGCACTGCAATTTAAGCATATTTTTAGTGGTGTATCGAATACACTATCGCTACTATACTGTCACGAGTCAGTCAAAAAGACTATGCAAAAGAAGGCATGCACATAACGTGCATAAACCTTCGCTGTAACTTAACCGACGCGTTAACGCGTCGCACATATGTTTCTTCTCGCGACACGTACAGGCTACGGAAGCGCGCACGTGTAAATATTGGCTCCCGAGGAAATGTGCCGTTCATAATTGGTTAGGTCAGGTTGGTTTAGACGCTGTCGTCGAGAAGCTGGCACACCGAGCTCCTCGACTGCTGCGGCATGGCTGCATAATTGGCGGTAATGCCTCTGCCGTCAGTGCAAGCGCTTTAGAAGTGGGTCACGAGGCATGATAGAGATACGGAGACACGTCTTGCCACTTCTGCACCCGCAGCGCACTGAAGATTACAGCATTTCAGCCAAGGCATGAGTGCCTTGGGTGAAATGCTGTAGGGAATTATAGGGCGCTGATATATCATCTCTTAAAAGAAACCCGTGCCCGTTGTTAGTAACACAACGTTCGTAACTCACTGTCACAAGTGCTGCTAGGCCCCTACAGATAGTAATTCACTGCCTGTAACGGCAGGTTAGTTGAAATATCTATGTCGGCAGGCTCGATCAGCGCATAAACAAGAGAGAGAGAGAGAGAGAAGAAAGAGAGGGATATTAACCATGAGAAGCGTCTGGCTGGCTACACTACACAGGAGGACGGCATCATGTGAATATGAAGATCTGCGAGTATGAAAGAGAGAGGGAGATAGATTGGAAGAAAAGACGCGGTGAATCCGCGCACGCACTTGGACAGCACAACCCAGTCAGGCGCTCAGACAAGGCAGTGGTTCTCAAAAAGCACAAAATTGCGTTCACTGCCTTCTGGGCCGCCGATCGGTGTGGGACGGTAGCATCTGCACAGAACGCAAGCGATCGTCCATTCGCTGAAATACATTGCATTTGTAAATCATAGTCGGAGACAGATGGCGCATTACGTGGTCGATGTTCTCTTCGCAGCCGTGGACATCACGTGCAGGACTAGCTGTCAGCTTTTCCAGTTAGCCCTGAGTAAGCTATCGTGAAGGTAACTCCTAAGCACAAGCGACGCAGAAGAGATGCCTCGCGTCCATGGGGTGCGGGTGCACGGAGGTCGGAGCTGCAGCGAATTGGGTTGAAGTTCATGCAGTACAGTGTGCCTAACGCTCGCAGTATTCCACTCGGCTAACGCAGTTAAAAGTGCATACCAGATGACGTAAACAAGGCCGTGGTCAACCTCAATGAGAATTTGTATGGGTGCGCCAGCAAATTACGTTCCCTCGTTTCCGTGATGTTATTCGGCGGGAACTAACTGCTTTCAATGTCACCGTCTCTCGGGAACGTGCTTTGGAGCGCGGAGGCATAGAGGGCTCGTGCATTATGATTTTGGAGACAGAGCTTGTATACTGAATTCTTATGCTGTTGCCGACTACACGGTATTGGCGCACTGCGCAATCGCGTAACGTGTGCTGCGCAATCGTATATAACACGATCACTGAATCACACCTGAGTGTACGACATACGTCATCGCAGTACGTCGTAACAGAGAGGTCGCAGACACAACGGCACTAGTTGTTTTTATACCAGTGTCGTGTAAATAACCGTCATATTGAGTGCACCAACTGAAACCATGAGCGTATGTTTGTAAACATCATGAACCGTCAACGTAAGTTTTCTTTCTTTCTTTCTTTCTTTCTTTCTTTCTTTCTTTCTTTCTTCTTTCTTTCTTTCTTTCTTTCTTTCTTTCTTTCGTGAAATGTTATTGTAATGCAATTTTAAGGGGGAAAAGAATGAACGAAAGAAAAATAGGAAAGGTGCGCTGAACGGAGGATTGGAATATACGTGCTATTTCTTAAATATGTCCTTTAGTTGTAAGTTGGCCATGCATGGTCATGCCTGCATATGTGCCATGTGTGTCTCCTTGCGATCGTTAGCTGTGCGCGTCACATGACTCTCATGTAACGCGCGCAAACTGTGCCAAGCCGCAGTTATACCATGCATATCTTGCTCGTATATACGCATTCGACCATTCGTGAAAGCTTCCGGCCTTGATGCCAGGTGGCGCGATATAATTAATGTATTGATCTACGCGCTCGCGTGGTCGCCATTCATTTCTCGTCGCCAGTACGCGTTCTTGCATCGCGCACTAGCCGAAAGCATGAGCGAATAAAAAATGGAGAGAAAAATAGGTCAAGTTTTAGCGATTCTGAAAGAAAACGCTGTGTCCTCCTTGCGTCTATTGCCGCAGCTTCAGTCGCGTGGCAACGCGCGTCGTGCTTTTTAAGAATGGGCCCCGCCGTCGCAGCAGTAAAACGCGTTATCGCTGTTAACGTTTACCGGCCACGCGCGCCCGCCCGAGCCCTCCGGAGGAGATATAGTGCAGCGAGTATTTGCATAAATAAGAATGAAACGCCGGGCCCGTTTACGTCGAGAGGAAACTATACGACGCGTTATCTGCGGTGATTCATTAGAACCATTATACAAAGCGATTCGCGACGCCTACTTTTCGTTTTCGAAAAGATCGTGATTCATTCAGTTTTTTTTTTCTAGGCCGCTGTACGTCCGTCTCGCATTGAAGACCTATGGCGCGTTCAACAAAGCAAAGAAGAAAAAGAAAAAGAAACACGAGGCCTGGCAGCCGCCGCGCCCTTGTCTTCTCACGTGATCCGGATATCGAATATGTTTATCCCGATAGCATGCGGGGGCGCGCGAGCCCCACAGCTGCCTCCGTATGATGTATGTGCATAATCGCGCAATAGTGTGTTAGCGCCCATGAAGATGTTAATCACTCGTCCTTTCTGCAGAAAGAAAGAAAGAAAGAAAGAAAGAAAGAAAGAAAGAAGAAACTTACAGCAAAATAAATCTGTCTGTAAAGGTGCGGCTCCGTTCCCCGTGGCACGAAAAAGAGTGTAATGGCGCGGGGCGCCATTCGTCGACGCGCCATCCAAGGAAGGTGCGGACAAGGCATATAGCAGTTTCGGTCTCACTAACGCCGTGCAGTGAGGCGGAAGGCTACAGGTAGTGTCAGCCAATTAGAAACGTGAACCGGATGCTTGTCTCGGAGAGAGCGGATCGACGGCTCGCCCACACTGCGCCCCGCTAATCCTCCGCTTAACCCCTCCACTTAGCCGGCTTAGCAGTGGACAGAGGACGAGCCGTTCGTTCGCAGTTCTCGTTCCTGGACGGCCGATTCGACCCGTACGCAGCCTTCGCCGCACTGCACGGAGTCGATGAGACTAAGTATCGGCATCGAGGTGTACATATACATTAAGGGCCAGTGTGCGAAGCATTTCCATTCTATACGCGTGCTGCGTATACGGAGTCCTTCGGTTGGTGCTTATCGGAAGCCGTTCTCTGTAACTCAAGCTTGGCGACGTTGGGGGCTCACTGCCTGTGTGTGTGTGTGTGTGTGTGTGTTTTATACGCGACAAGTCCGCGGAAGTTGGGGACGCGACGGCGCTGGCGCGACTCTCATGTTTCGTGCGGCAGTCCCCGCGGCCAAAGATGTTCGCCGCTGACTGGCTGGCCGCTCGCTTGCGCGCGCGTGTCTAGCCTTGAGAAAGAGGAGCGAGCGAGCTTGAGCAACACTCGGAACAATCGCTAAGGCCATCGAACCAAACGGCACCCTTCGCCTATCTTTTTTTTTTTATCGTTCTTTCTTTCTCCGATCTCGGGTCTTCTTGGACTCGGAAGCCGGTCGGTCGCTCTGATGGAGGCAACCCCTGGCGCTATAATGGAGCAGGATCGGCGCGCACGGCTGAGCAGATATGGGAATACGCGCACACTCAAAACGAACGCACATAGAGAGACGCGCGCTCGTTCGCTATGTGGAGCCGCTCCCGGGGGTGAATTGCTGCAGACGCTGACGCAGAGCTATATACTTTTTTTATTCTCCCGTCTTATTGTATAAGTTGGCCGTTTTCCTTGCTTTAAGTGTGTGTGTGTTTTTGTTTTTTTTTCTCCTGAGCGGACTGGGGAGAGGCTGAGTGATCTTCGGCTGCACATCGATGCGGAAAAGAGGGCCACGTTACACTATAGATACACGCTCGGGGAAATAACTGCGGCGGTCGGCCCGCGCATCCGTGTTCGTGGAGATCGGGGTTAAAGGCGTCGAGGCGCGCTGGAAGACAGCGCCTTGCCGCTCCCGTATACGTACGAAGGGAAGAGGCGAGCGCTTTTAGGAGGACATCAAATGGGCCAAATGCCAAGGTATAAAGAAAACGAGAATTAGCGGCGAAAACTGCAGCCAAGCACCGCTCTTTGCCGGAACCATTGCAACGACGGCGTCGTACAGATTTCGAAGCAGTTTTGCTGACTTGGGCCTTTCTTGGTGCTCCCGGATGCTATTATGTCTATCTGCTACAAACTAAGCGTTAAAGGAGCACTTTTCAATGCCGGAAGTAAACGGGTGTCAGCGCACTGTAAAAATATTGGAGAGTTTGGGGTGAAAGTTATCAGTCAGTGGGCGTTCTGCAAAGCGGTATTGTTCACTCTGAAAATGTACCCGATTTAGAGGTGGCCTTAACATATGGCGTATGTAGTATGCCGGCGCTGATAGCAACACGTCGTAATGGTTTGTAGACGCACAGCGCAGAAGTGTTATTGTAATGAACGAATATTAAACTTTCTTAATGCCATTACCATTACCATTAGGAGCGTCGTATATATATATATATATATATATATATATATATATATATATATATATATATATAATGTAAGTTACGGTCTCCGGACGACCGTCAGTTGAACTTCTACCCCCTAAGAGGCAGGACGTGTGTCATGTGAGCTCCTGAAAAACATTTTGAAATGTGGTGAACGCAGTTTGAATCATGAATCCGGGACCTCGAGAGGTGCGACGTAATACTAACGCATTTCCCTCAATTTACCGCTAAATCGCCGCGTAAATTGCATTTTTATTGCGAATAGTAGAAAAAAAAAAGCTTATATAAAGATGAATGCAGTTCGCATCGTGCCGGCTGATGTTCCCATTAGGTCTGCCACGGATTACAGGATGGCACGCAAGAAAGCTTTCGCTGACTTCTACAATCATCTAAGATGCATGGTTTCTGCCACAATTTCTGTGTCATTTTCTGTTCTTACTTGATGTGTTGTTATACAGCCGAACAAATCATGCCAGAACGACGACGCTATCGATGTTTCCTTTCTATACGTATCGCGGTATACGTCCGCGATAGAGCGTCCACGCCAAGTTAACGCATTTAATAACTAACACCGAAAGTAGCAGAGCTACGGAAAGTAGCGAGAAACTCAGGGGGTTCCTCAATGACCGGGAGTGCGTGCGAACATTCGCAACGGTACTAAACACACTGTTCGAATACGTGCACTGCTATATACGAAACAGCTTCAAGCACTTCTGACCGAACTTGAATTGTCATTACCAAGTAGGCCGGTGGCCTCCTTTTTATTTATTTATTTAATTTGGTTTTGTTCGTTCGCCAAAAGACGCGCCGTTTCGGTTCACTCTCCGAAATCTCTGCCCACGATCGTTTTGTTCTGTAGGCACGAGACAAGTGTGACTCGCCGCTGCCACACTCGCTATTTAACACACTCTTTCTCTCCATCTACCCTCTCCCTCGTTCTTTCTATCCGCACCGAGCAGAAGAGGTCCAGGCATCTGGAGTGACCGGGCCCCAAGTATAGCAGTCTCAAGCAGCTATACAGGCGACAGCCCAAAAGACGGCGCCGACCGCTCGACCGACCGGATCGGATTGTCGCGCATTCTCGTCCGCGTGCCTATATACGTGCAGCTCTCGAAATTGAGCGACGGCGCCGTCGACGCCAACAGCAGCAGCAGTAGTAACATAGCCACGCGATGACCGTTAATTCCACGCTTTCAGACGACGTCTCAATCGCACACACCTCTTTCCTTACATCATCCGCTCATCCCCCTCCCTCCCCCCCCCCCCCTCCTCTCAAAAAGAGGAAAGAAAACCCTGCGACACGTCGCACGCCACCGGACACGCACACACATACACGCAGCCCAGTATATACAGAGACCGCGACGCCACCAAGCCGGCCCTGTCCACCACACGAGACCGAATTCGTGCAGGCGCGCGCCGTGCAGTTTGCGACGGCGAGCTGCTTCTCGCGGGCGACGACGACAAGCGACAGGAGTGGGCGCGCCGCCGTTGTTACCGCGGGACCGACTCGGCGACAAGTGTGCCGAACGACCGCGAAATGACGGGTTTCGGCGACGGCAAAATCGCGGTCCCTTCTTCCACCGGCGGCGAGCTCGCGACCACGCCTTCCTCGTTGCCGCGTCGCACGATGTCGTCGAAGAAGGAGCGCGCCGGTTGTTTCCCCTCGGCCAGCGGCTTCATTCAGAAGTCGACATCGCGCGTTCCTGTGGCATTCTATCCGTCCGCGGAAAAAAGGTTGTTACGAAGCGCGCGTGTGTGTGCTCGGCGTAGTGAACCGCGAGGCGTGCTTACTATACGCTCAGTACCTGTATGAGTACAAGAGGGGGGGGAGGCACACACCGGAAGGGGATGTCTCGTACGCGCGTCTGTCATTGAGCGTGCGTACGCAATCGAACGAGCCACTACATTGAGGAGCAGGGGAAAAAGAGACGAGAGAGGGCACGCAGTGGCGGGTGGAGAATAGAAAGGGGCTGATTTTCAAGGGGGCTTCGAACTCGAAATGTTGGAAATCGTGCGACGCTATTATACGCTGTCGTCCGCCGTAGCAAACCTCGTCTTTACTTTTATATTTTTACTTTCATTTTCTTTTAATTTTATTTCTTTATTTGTTTCGTTCTGTACAGGGACAGAAACTGGAGTAAAAGCAAGAGGCTTAGTATAGCGTAACAAAGGCCTTTGCTCCAAGTGCAGTGCGGGACTTAGGCCAGCTTGCAAACTTCTCACACTAACTCATTTCAATACAAAAAAGAAATAGTCTATATAAACAGAAAAAATAATTTCGTACGCATTTACAAAACGTGATATTAAGGAAATGCATGCAAATTACGCGACCCTATTTACGGGTATATACGCTTTACAGTGCCTTCTTGAGGACGACGGGCTTGTGTAAACGTCTGTGACTATTAGTGCAATACCACGGGCGTCAGCGAACTCGCCGCTAATTTCGTTCTGTCCTTCCCTCCTCTCTCTCCCTGTTATCTTTGTGTTCCCTTTTCCCATTCCCCCGGTGTAGGGTAGGCAACCAGACGTTATTCTGGTTAACCTTCCTGCCTTCTGCTTTTCTCTTTCCTCCCCTCTCCCCCCCCCTCTTTACAATAGTATAGTCGGGTACAACTTAAGAAGACAGGAGAGGCCCCGCCCAGATGACCGAAGCGCAGCAGCCGATTTCCTCACGACTAAAGAAATAGTCCCGCTGACGCGACTCGCCCCGGCTTGAAGCGCGAGCTGCCATGTTCTCCGTCGGCGGGGACACCGGCCGTCCGGCTCATGACGCAAGTCTTTAGTGGGCGCCCATTTGTGGAGGCTCGCATGCATCCGCCTTTGAGGGAGCAAATGCCTGCTGCCTTCTAAAGTTGTACCCGACCTACACATTTATACTGTGCAACGTTTAATTATACAGGGAAAGGGTAATTTCTCTGTAATTATACAGAGAAAGAGCGTTAAGCTCACTTGCGCTGCTGTGGCCGGCGCTGCATTCTGTACTGTTGTGTAGAAACGCTGCTGAATGAATCGCGGACACTGAGTAAGACATGCACGTCTTTACGTCGATAGAAGGGACGACGGTGCAGGCATGCACCTGCTTGGAATTCTTGCCTGTAGCTCTGGATTGCAAACGTGTAGTAACACTTCCTTATCTACTAGCTCCAATTTCTGATCCCGACAGCCAAGCGTCCGAAGAAGCGGGAGCCTTCAATGCCGTTTGTTGAACTATATACCTGGTATTAGGCGACTAATTATTGAATTTCACATTTTTTTTAATTTGATGTTTATGAGCCGCGCACAACCACGCAATATCGGCGCAGTACTTATATAGGCCCGGAATAAATTAACGTCAACTTTGGGAACACCTGTCTTGCCATCACCGGCTGAAAAAAATTCATCGGCCCATAGCCACGTATAGCATCGCTACGCCAGTTTTCCCTATATAGAGACACAACGCGTCTGTGCTCGAGGTTTGACGGCAATCCTGATAAACTCGCTCAGAAACGAGCGCGTACAAAGGACAGGAAGAGAGAAAACGCGCAGCTCTGTGGTACAAAAAGAAAAAGCAAAAAAAAAAAGGAAAACAAAAAGAAAAGAAAAAAGAGCCAACAGAGGTGCGCGCGCGAAAACAAAGTGAGGGAGAGAGCTGGGGAAGCCAAGATCGTCTGTGTATACGCAAACAAGGCACACCGCGTGTAGATAGATATACGGGGGCTACACACACAGGCACAGCGCGTACACATACAAGGCGCGCGGGCCGCTCCAATTAGCGCCGGGACCGGTCGGTGAGGAGGCGTCGCTCGTTAGAGAGCGCGCGGCGCGCGCGCCTGAGCGCGCACCCATACATACATTGGCGGCGGCGTCGGCGACGCGCTCAGTATGCTCGCGTCGTGCGCGCGCCCGAAAGCGGCCACTTTCACGGTGCTGCCACAAAGAGCCGCGGAACGCGATAGCGATCTTTCATTAACGCCCATGAGTGGATGGAAAAAAGAGCGCCGCGCGAGGCCGCGCGCTCTTCTGCGTAAGCAGCCGCCGCCGAGGCATGTATATCACGCGGTGTGTGTATGCACCTATATCGCCTCCGCTGCCAACTCTCATCGCCGCTGCAAACAGTGCAGTGTACGATCGCAGTGAGGGCTCGCCGGGCACGAGGCGCTCGTTTGATTGCTCGCCCAGACGTCTCTGTTATGGTAGAGAAGAAAGGCCGCCGAATCCCTGGGCATTCCATCAGATCCGCCTCGGTTTTAATAGGCTGCGAGCATTAGCGCTGCTCGTTTATATCTACCAGGCAGCCCCGCAGCAGTTTACCGGAAGAAAAGAGAAAGAAAAACGAGACTCTCTGTACGTAAGAGGGGCGCACGTTGTGGCGAAGGTGCCTATAAGCTTGCTCCCGAGATTGCAGCCACGCCCGAGCGAAAAGAGAAATGCGAGGGCTCGTTGTGTATAGGTGGGCGCGTAACTCTGAGCGCATAGCGCATAGCGCACCTGTTCGTAATCAGCGGCGGTGCGAGGCGTGAGGGCTGCGGCCTAATAAGTGAAGACGTTAATCTCTTGCCCTGTGCACACTGTAGGTGCTCTCTCAAACGCCGCCCGACGCCGTTGAGGGAACGGGTGATGTGGTCCGGCGGTCGTGCCCCGGCGCTAATGAAACGTTGCTGAGCGGCGTAGGTGAGAGCGTTGAAAATGAAATGCAATTCAAGATTAGCTTGCTTTCTTGCTTTCTGTTTCTTTTTTAAGAAAAATATTTGCTTCTGACTTCAATTATCGTGTTCTTCATCTGTATACAAAAGGCTGCAGATGGATTTCCGTGAGTTTCTTTCAAGGACCACCGTCACTGACTCACTTCTCTGCAGTGTAAATCAGTTGCTTGGTATACAAAAAGTTGACCGCTCTTCCACTACTGTGAAGACGGGTGCAAGCGAAGCTTGTGTTGACTATGTTTATTGAACATCGGAAACTTCACCGGTCAATTTTGTGAAAGTGAGCAGAGCAGCCTTGCGATCGCTGCGGTATACTGCAAGGGGTTCGGTTCATCTCGATGTCACACATGTCGTTTGCAAATGTCCAATCTACACACGTACGTACGTCTTATAGTAGTGGTTACGCTCACAATGAATGGCTCATATATACCCCCCTTAAGCAATGGCTCATACCCCGTAAACGCCGCCTTCCCATTACTACGACAGAAGAGAAGTGAAAATCTTTACGCTGGAATGATATCAGCAGCAACGGAGCCAGCTGTGGAAGAAGACGACGACGCTTGAGCCATTGATGATTATGATGATGATGATGATGATGATGATAGTTTCTGCGTTACATCGCCGGCGCAGTCTAGCTAGCGTATACAAGCTTCGCTTGAAAAAATCGGACGAACACGCTGGATCCGCCGGTTTGAAACAACCTGCGCATACTGTTCGCGCTTGCATGGGGGTGATCGTGGCACTGATATGGCATAACGTAGCTTCCTGACAATGGTGCCGAAGGCAATGGCTGGCAAATTCAGAGTTTTAGACATCTATAGAACGTACCAGATGCTGAGCGTGAACCTTGAGAGATTCGTAATTTTGGGTTTCAGTTACAGTCCGTTACATATAGTCGTTACAGTCGTTAGAGTCATTACAGTTACACTCATCCACCCGGACATACTTTGAAGCCCCGCTTGGAGTGCGACCGCAGTGAGCGCGACATCGGCGAACGTTGTCTCACTCCGAACGAAGTCGTTTCGCCGCTAAAGTCACGTTACGAGACAGTAACCTGTCTCGCGTAGAGTATATATAGTGTGGAAACTTTGTTTCGTCGTTGTCACCTTGATGCTGCTTACACAAACCATTTCATCTTTATTGCACCGTGTACGTTCGCCATCTCGCGAGTGTGGTGAGCAGGACGAAGACAGAGTATAGGAGTTGTTGAACTGCTCAATCTACGCCAAGCAAAGAAATTTCCGAGGCTTTGGTGTCTGTGCTCACCAGTATCGTGCTTGCAATGGGGCACTCATCGTTTGCGCCTGCCGAAGAACGTTTATATTTTATGAACTCCCGGGAACATTTGATTTTTCCGTGAGCTTTACAAATGACGTCGATCACTGTATTTTTTCTAATTGTTGATTTGATCACGATAATAGCTCTGAGCACATTTATGTCAGAGAAGTAGCCGACGCCACCCTACAGGCACCAACATTTCCTTAGATACAGCGAATAGCAATAACCAAAAAGCTACGGTGCATATTGATAGTACGCTTGAACCATTTGTTCCTTCGCACTTCAACCATTCCCTGCTTGAGATCTTGAAAAGAGGATCTATATACAGTTAAACGTGCATTCATATAGGCAACGCGAAAGGCGCAGAGAAGTTCAGGGGCGTCATTCAACTCACCTTCGGATATGAGTCTCTCGCGTATCTCCCAGGCGAAGATGGTGGGGTTCTCGCGCTTGTACTGCTCGATCTTGGCGACCACCACGGGCGTGGCCACCTTGGGCTTGCTGCCGCCGATGACGCCCGGCCGCAACGAGCCGCCCTCGTAGTAGCGTCCGGCATTCACGCCAGCCGTGCACGCTGCACGGAGAGAGAGACACGACATCATATCGACCACGTTCACCACACCACACTGGCTCGTGCGAACGCTCAAACTTATGGGCTATATATATACCATCAGCTCCTAACTTCATCGGATAACCACGGGCACTGGAATGACCTTTTGCTGTAGCAACATTTAGTCTCGTGTTGGACTAACGCGAGACTCGTGACCCGGAATTCTTTCGCAGAAATAGCGCAGTGCGGACATATGTTGTTGCGCTTGTTGCGCTTTCTCGCACTTGAGATGCCACGCAACACCAACTAGTCCAATGTCGCGCGCTGCTGCTTTTCAAGTGGCAATTCTCTAAACGTGCGAAAGCTTCTGTGTCCCAGTCAGCAACGTCCCGTCGAGGAAACACATGAAGGGACAACAGAATAGGACTGTGGAACCTGATTAATTCGTGTAACTTGCTGAGCATTGCGTGCTGAACTTGCTGAACATTGTTTAGCACGCGCTCCTTGGTTCTTCGTTCATACTCTTCGCTTGTGAACGGTTCACACAGCGCTCGTGTCTGTCGTCTCCTCTTGTCCCGTTCAAACGCTCTGTTTCCTTGCATAAGCTTGTACCAACCTGCCTAAGTTAGCACAGTGTTTAATAGAAACTGAATGGTGATGCCCTATATAGTCGCTGCAAAGCGCTAATTGAAGTTAAATCGAAGGAACGATGTGCATGGTCGCTGCTGCTGATCCCGCCGTGCACCAACCTAGTCTTTTCTAATCTCCAGATATCACAAAATTTTCTTTGTCTCCCCTATGGCGAGCGCATAGGTGTCCCTCTTCAGAAGGCCGCTTATAAATTGCTGTGTATCTTGTTCTGTCTTTATGTTTAATAATAATAATAATAATAATAATAATAATAATAATAATAATAATAATAATAATAATAATAATAATAATAATAATAATAATAATAATAATAGAGGAAGGATGCACGAAGGTGCGATTATGCACTTGTGCATCGCTAAACTCCGTACTCCATACATCAGCGAGCAAGTGTCATCGACAAGAATGAAGAAATACCCAATAGGGCAGGAAGTTGGGTAGGCAACTAGTGAGTGCCCGAAGCGAGTGAAACAAGTGCAATGGGGGGTTGTTTGCATGTCTCGCCAGCGCTTCGAGGAAAGTGCGTTCGAGCTCGTTGTTGCGCGCGCACCGTTCGAAGAGCAACCGGGGCCCACTGGACGACGCGCACGAGGCGACGGCCTGCCATGCCGTCCGGCTTGTCATGCAGATGAGGCGGCCCGCGCGCAGCACCGCTGACCGCCCCGCGAGCACGCTGAATGCTCCGCGCTAACGAAGTGCTCGATGGTATAGAAAGCGGAGGGGGTGGCACTCTAGCTGTGTCGCTCGAGCACCCTTTTGCACTCCCCCCCCACCCTTCGTAATTGTGGCCGCCACACAGACGGACGCCTGCTGCAGTGACCTATAGACCGCGCCGAGAGTCCTTCTATATAATGCGTGCGCGCGGTGAGCGGGTCTCGCTTCGCCACATTGTCCCGCCACCCGAGAAGCAAGCCATCGTGATCGAGAGGCGAGCGGCACGGTCGCTTCCTTTGAGACGGTTGCATCAGGAGCGCGCATCTGCCGATTTTTGATGTCTCTGTCGGGAGCCGCTGCTGAGCGGGCCGAGCTTCTCGCGGGCTTGCTGCTGCTTCCGCTCGTGCCGCATGCATGCCGGCGTGGCTCGGCGCTTGCTTGCGCGACGATGCTTTTGATACGCAGTCAAAGCGTGCGGCCAGCGCTATATGCTGTATAGCGACCTCAGCGATGAAAGCGGTGCGGCTATGAGCCGTTATGCGAGCCTCTGCGCAGCGGCGAGATGGAGCAGTGGAAAACGGCGCTGTGTTGTGGTTCATCGTGCGACCAAGGCCGGCTCTTTCCGTGGGTACAGCGTTCGACGCTTCCGGTAGAAATTATGCCGCTTCGTGAAAGGACAACCGCAGTCGATCGTGGATAGCGCACATACATAACAACGTGAGCTAACAAAGTGTGATAGGGCGGTGCACTTCTAGCGCTCAAGAAGCAACGTTAGATAAAAACGCTATCTCGTATACATCTGTCGAGGCGAACGATAGGCTGATATCACATTTCTAATCAGAGAAATTTGATCCATTAAATTTTTTTCTTTGCTTTCTATGATTCGACCATTTTGCGGCGGCCGCACAAGTTTTGACGTGACACTTCACACGCGTTCGCTTTGTTTTCTATACTGCTTAAGTGAGAAATTTAGTGCTTAATTGTCATATTTCCCAGCGACTTCTTTTAGGGAAAAACTAAATTTGTTAACCGCAAGCCGTCCTAACTTGCTAGCGCTATAGCCGTTCGTCGACGAGCCCTGAGTCAGGGAACCGATCGCGACATACAGGTGATGCGAACGAGTCAAGTTTCTCTCTCTCTCTGAAAGCGGGCATCGCACTTCAGAAAGCGAGATCGAGTTGTTAAATGGCGAACTTGGTGCCTCGGAGGCGCCTCATCTATCGCGATAGAGGGGGACGCGTCGATCAATCCGCGCCGCGCACAGCCTGCTTCCCTGCTATCACATGTGTAAAGAACCGAGCTTCTCGCGGACAAGGAGTGCGAGGAGAATGGCTGGGAGAGACGGAGAAAAGCCGGGAGTTGGACCAAGCATCGGCCGCGCAAGGAGGTAAATGATGCGACAGGCACCTCTTTTCTGGACGACAAGCATGTAGTCAACGGCACTGGCAGCATCAGTAGTCAGTGGCGCGTCCGACTGGGGTTCCTCCGAAATATCGGCGATGCCCGCGGCGGCATCGAGCAGCCGCGCGCTCCGCGGTGCTGCAGCAGTTTCGTGCATCGCTGTCGACCCGCGAGCGCTTATGTAGAAAGTGGTGATCACGTACACATCGTGACGTTTCTGCCCCTCCATACCATTTCAAGTCCGCCTTATGACCAAAAAGCGTTCGTCAGTGCACACTATAGGTATAAGAATCATTAGGGGCAGGCTCAGTACTTGCACACAGCTTCAATCTCATGACGTTCCCGGAAAGCGACAGCGAGGAACCGATACAGCTCTTCGCCCATCTGCGCATCTCGTTAAGAGATCGAGGATACACAGCTATGGGCGATCCAGCGCAGCTTCCGGTAGCTCTGCTCGGAACTGCGCGGGGGAATGCGGCAGGCGGTAGCCGCTCGATCGGGCCGCTTGCTGCCGCTGCGGCATGCGCCACGATTTACGACTCAACGGCGCCGCGTCGCTGGAGGCCCGGCCTGCTATCGCGTCTCTCATCGAACTCGGCGGCCACCGCCGACTCTCGTGCATGTGACGCGTCCGCGTGGAAATGCGCCCGTCCTCGCTTTTGTGATGGGCGAAACCCCCCCCGCGGGCTTTTTGCAAGGGCGGAACACTGCGTACGTGCCTGCATGTTGTGTGTGCGTGTATGTGTGCGTCGTACGGTGAGTATACGTGTATGAGCCGATGGTGCCTGAACGGTCGCTGGCTTATACGGGAGCGAGTTTTCTGAAATGAAGCGCAGTTTTCTCGCAGCGTTATCGGCGCTCCGAGAGCGAGCAGGATTAATTAAGACTGGGACGTCTCTCGAAGCGTCTTGAAGGGAGCTAGCAGTCCGCTGCTTGAGAAGCAAGCCGAGAGTTGTCTGGATTTACGATGCTATCTCGATCGTCGTAAACTCGAAAGAGGGCCAAAATAGCAGAGCGCCGCCGGTCGCTCGTGGAAACAAGGCGCTTGGATGCTCCCGTGAGAGCGGAGAAAATGTGTATTGCGAGGGTCAATTTGTCTTGGAGCGTTTTATCTGCAGTGACAGTGGGAGATGTGTTATAAAATCGACTATCCGTGGGCAAGAGGCAGCCTTTATTTGCCTATCTGCTTTTTTTTTATTATATGAACTATCTTATTTTGTAATGCGAAATTCAAATTGCAGAAACACTGCGTCCTTCTACGGGGATTCTCTTATGCAAGACACATTATATACGGCGGTGTTTGACCGCCAAATGCACTGGTCCATTCGAAGATTCAAGACCAAAGAGTTTTTGTACGATATCACGAGCTAAGTTCCGCTTGTAAAACCGAACTTCCGAATTGTGCTGGCCGACCAGGCTAAGCTCATTACAATTCAAGCCGGCAGATAGCAGTCATGTTGATAAAGGAAGAAATCACAAGAAAGAGATGATCAATTGAGGGACATGCTAGGCTCAAGGCAGTGGAGGGGGGGGGGGGGGGGCATACATTTCAAAAGCATCACTTGCGAAACACAACATACAGATCAAAGAATGTAACATTGATAACTTATTCACGAAAGTCTATAACTCTATAGATACAAACAATTGATGATTACCAATTCATCTCCTAACATAAGCAGCAAGCAGACACTTTTTACATCAACGATCGCGGCTATATATATAGCCGCGATCGCAGAGAAATGGCGCGCGAGAGCACATTTTCGTTGACTGGTAGCGCTGATAATGGGATATGCAAGGCGACATTCCAATTAACCAAGACGACAAGGTGTACCTGAAATGGCAGCCGGACTTCCACGGGCCTGCGTTATGAGATTGTCTTAATTTTCTGAACGTTGCAGGGTGGATGGCGTCATCCAATGAAGCTATTCGGTGACGCAATCTCAGGCATTTAATACTGAATCTTTCTGTACAGCTTCCTCCTGATGATTTATGTTAGTGCTTTGGTTTCATATGTCAGGTTCCTCATTATCTGATGTCGATTGTATTCGAATGCACACGGGTTTACGCGTCATGTCCCGAATGCCTCGCCACAGGTTCCATTTGGTTTTTGTTTCCGTTAGACGATGCTCGTCAATGGCTTGCCGCCATACGGTGGTCCACACGAATAATTTCCCCGGGTTTGCGGTCCCTGGACTGTTCACCGCGGGATTCCGCAGTGCAAGCCACAGCATGCAGGTCCAGCGCCGGGAACGTGACGTCATCACTCGGTCACGTGGGTTTTGGTAGACCGTCGGATGATAACAACGGACGCCGGGTTTTCCGCTCCGTGGGGCATATAATGCTGTCGCATTAATAACAATCTAACCGCGGGGAAGCGATGCATTCGCGAACTCACCGAGCAGCTTGCTGACGGCGCTCTGCGAGGACAACAGGTGCCGGGCGAAGTCGTACGGTCTGAGCGAGTACGGCGTCAGGTCGGGAAGCACGCGACCCGCGGCCATGGCGGCCTCGCTTCCGCCGCCGCCCAGGCGAGAAGATGCCAGGTAGACGGGACCCAGGGCCGCCGCAGCGGCTACTGCAGCAGCTGCCGCGCTGCCTCCGCCGCCTCCTGCGTGAAAAGTTGCCGCATATGTAAACGCCGGAGGGAAATAAAAGAGAGAGTGGCAACAAGAAAAATGAGGCCGATTAAGGACGATGAGCCCGGTTGGCTACCCTATGCAATGGGAAAGGGGGCGAGAGGAAAAACGAGTAGATGTAGAGAGGGAGAGTTAATAAATGCGAACGCAGTCTATCTTTCCCTTGTCTCTCTCTTTTAAAAGGTTCGTCACTATGTCACAAGCGGTCACAGAGACCGGTGAACTTCGAGAAGCGCATCAGTGATTTTCTGGCTTTCCGCATGACAGGCGCGCGCGTGATAATGGTGCCGTAATCTTGTGCTCTGTGATAATCCTGTTGTCTATAAGACTCAAAATGGTTCGAAGAGCAATCCTTCGCTGATCGAATGAATGCATTTACAACAAGTGCTGTTGCAGTCAGCAGCTGTCCCCCATTGCAGTTAGAAAGGAAGAAGTGCTGTGCGAAAGCAATTCGTACTTGGAACTCGCACAGTGACGTGAGATCACTGCCCGATGAAAGTTTCACAGTTCCACGTAAGGGTCCTATGGCTGCCCGGTGCCCGCTGCTGACACACGACGTGCGCTTGGAGGTTTACAACAAACACAATCGTGTCTATGAGACTACCGGTATTTATATTATTAAGAATCATGCTCAGATGCAAGAAAAAATACTTTAAGAAAAGGCCAGACAAAAGAAGACAACTCTTCTTCGTAGCAGTGATGTCTATAGCAGTCACAAATGAATGTTAAAAAAAAACGATCAAATAGAACGACCGAGTCGCGTTCTATGCGTACTATAGCCATCTAGCTACACTAGAGGGCTTTCCTGTTGACGGCAGACATATAGAAATCACCAGAAACAGTACCATGAAGCTTCACTGCTAGGCGAGGTGGTTTTACGTGCTAAACCACCGTTCCGGTTGTGACTGAAACCGCGATATAGGAGCATGATTTCTTTAGCATGGAGGGAAATCACAATCTTATGAGGCCGTCTTATTCTCTTATTATGCAAGTTATGACGACACCATGATAGTGCAATTCGCTGCCGTTGCTGGAACAGGGCAACGAAAAGATGCAGAAGGAAATTATTATTGCGTGTTGCATGCATAGCCGTGATGCTCGTTTACCACCAGAAGCGCTCCTGAAGAAGGTTGACATACAAGAAAGATCATGGTAGATGTCGTGGAAGTCTGTCACCAACGCGAGCTCCAGTTTATTAAGCCACTTTACGCACTTCACATTGCAAGGAGCGCTTTGGATCGCCTGAACTGAAATTAAGTTTTTTTTTTTTTTAACGTGCAGATTTAGAAATCTAAGTATATCGGCATTCGCCTCCTTTGGAATGCGGTTACTACGGCGGAGAATGTCGTTTGTTTGAAAATAAGAGGCTCACATGAATGAGATATATTAAAACCGAGTTACCTATACGAGAAAACATGCTGCATTGCCTCGCTGTGGCTTAACATTGTCAACGTTGTCCGCAGATGTGAGCCCTAAGGCAAGTGGTAACAGCCAATTTTATACCGATGCATGGCTCCCGTACAAACGCGTCGCGTGGCCGACGCGATCAAACGGGGCAATTGCGACTGGATTGAATGACGACTTGGGCTGATTGCAGTGCTGCAGGACAGCTGCGAGACACGACAGGAAAGGGAGACAGTCAAGCCCATTCAACTAGCCTCTTCTTTTTTTTTTTTTTTTTTCTTTCTTGTTTTCAAAATTATTTTACGAGAACATCAAGAGGGCGAGCGTCTCGAGCACTGCTCCTGGACTCAGGGAGACACGACCGGAAACCGAACGCATGATGATAAGTGTCCGCTGCGGTTCGTCGCCGTCGTCACCACGACCACAGGTGCGCGCCGCCGTCGCCTTTTCAGGACGCACCATCGAAAAAGGCGCTCGCGCGCGCGCACGCGCTCTTTTCGAGAGAGTTTCGTGGTGGCTGCTTGCTGCCACCGCATCTCTCTTCTCGAAGACGCCTCCTCCGGAAATGGGTCCGCGGACGCCCGCTTCGGGGCTTCTTTTCAATTTGCGCCGTCGTCCTGCGGCTCAAGCGCCGCGCCCCTTTTCTTCGACGGCTGCGGCGACAGACTGAGGCGCGGCACACACTATACTAGCGAGGAAAGAGAGAGAGAGAGACGGTGGCTCGTCCCGAAGAGCGCGGCCCGTTCCGTACACAGGCAGCCGCCGAGCCTGTGTTTAGTTCCGCTTCGACCGTCGCGGTCACGTCGTTGCCACATATCACCGCTTGAGCGCGTGCCCATAAGTACTACATACACGGCTCGTGTGTGTGTGTGTGTGTGAGTGCGTCTTCGCGCGTATGCGCGCATATGGACGAGCATGCGAGTCATGCCGTCTGACGCTCATATACCGCAGTGTGTGCGCGCCTGTGCGAGCAAGAGAGCCAATTTTTTTTTTTCTTTTGATTTGCTTGCAGCCTGTATTCGCGCAACATTAGAGCCTTCCGGTAAAGATTGCTGCTGGACTTCCGTTCGTCCCGTCCGCAGGACGATGTGACGACGAAGACGGCTTCCGGGCGCGGTAAGGACACATGGCAATGCGTATTCTACGACCATATTGCGGTCGAAGCACAAGTGTGAGCATTTCGAAAACGTCGGGCTCAGAAGCACGCGGGAGTGTTTTCTGAGCAGCGCAATCACGCGGCGGTCGCTAACATTTGGCACTCTATCATCCCATACATATTGATGAGAATCTGACAAGAAATCGAGGGTTTGGATTTGCTGTAGTGTTACACGCATAGCTTCTGTGAACTATCGTCCTTGTTATGAAAGAGATGTTCCTTTGTAACGACAGAGCTATCTAGCTCTACACGTGTACTCGAAATACACGGCAATCATCGGGATTATGGCGGTGTTCTTCTTGGCATTTAATACGACATAACCCTCGGTAATGTTTCGGATCCGGCGTTTTAAGGAACCCATCGTAATGTAACAAGAAGCCTTCTCTCTTGTCACTGAAATAGGTCGGCACGATGATGCCATTCTTTCCGCTTCTATTCTGCCCGAGTGAAAAAGTGTAACAGGAAGGTCCTCATCGCGGTCCACTCGAGCACTCTGTACAGGGAGCAGGAGATCTTTATCTGCAATTAAGTTATTAGTGGCGCGCCTTCTTTTCGCCTGCTCGGTTTCTCTTTCTCGCATGTTTACAGTGCGTCTTTTTAAAAACCCGTTGCACGCAAGTGCTCCAGCTTATCACGCGATAGACTTGTGCTTTAGCACCACCGACACGAGTGCTGCAAACAGGCTGCACGTGAGAGTTGTGTGTGTGTGTGTGTGTGTGTTACGCTCGCACGTGATAGAACACTGTTTTTTCTTCTTTCTTTTTATTGGCGGGGGGGGGGGGGGAGTGGAGGCAGTGCACGCAAGGGCAAGAATAAAGAAAGATTAAGGGATACACACGTATGTATAATCTTTAAATAAGTAAGACGGAAAAAGTGAAGAACATCACGAAAAGTTTGAAATCGCTCTTCAGAGCAGGTGATTACCCTATAGGCTATCATCCTTACTTTATGTTCTTCCTTTTCCAATGTCATTATTTCCGTTGTTTCTCCCGCGCATGCCGGGTTTGACGTGCAACATGTGCACAGCAGACAGGAGTAATGTCACATGCACGTGCAGGCTTTATCGTAAGTATCGAATCCATGGTGAGCGTGCCTGTCGTTTGGTCGTGTACTGAGGCTTCTGTGTAGAACTCGCGTGGCTGCAAAGCCACAGAGTTTGAAAGGACAATATTTCTCTCTCTGCTGAGCTTCAGACAGCCAGGACATGCTATACAGCGGACGTGCAACAGCGCACTGCGTCAGATCTCACGCGAAGTGAGGCTACGAAATTATTCACAAAGACCTCACCTACCTCGCCGATGCATGGAACAGGAAACTCGCAACGGGAAGAACTGAACGTTATATAGTAACGGCGTAACACGATATGTAGATAAATCAATAGAGCCGGTTACAGCGCCACCAAAGAAAAGAAGATGGGTGGGATTGGGGAACGTGTAGGGCCGGCCCAAAAACACGGGTTTAGTGATTTAGCTCGGCTGCGTCGGGAGGGCCTGTCGCCGCGATAAGTGTGACGAATACGGTGCCGGGTCAAGTGCACAAACAGCGGGCCGGGCCGCGAACAAGAAGGATCCGCGCTTATAATTAAATTCGGGCCATCGGCCGGCCGCTCTGCGTGGTGATACGCTGGGCGACAAAGTCAAGATATGCAGGCAGTGCTCGAGCCTCCAGCCACCTATATGAACGACCGACCGACCCCGCCTCGAGGTTGTTTACGATGTGGGTCCCTACAACACCATCGCAGAGAGACCACGTTGACTCTTGTCCTGCCAGAAAAAAAAGCAGGCAGTATTGTGAAAGCTGCGGCCTTGGTATGTAGCCCAGCGGAGGCCGAATTGACAAAACATCGCTTACGCCCATATGTGTATACACGGAAGATTACGCTATATTGTTGGAGCGCATAGCTATCCAATTTCAAAGACGTAGCCGCCGTGGTAGCTATGTGGCTGTGGCGTTACGCTGCTGAGCACTAGGTCAGAGGTTCGAATCCTGGCCCCAGCGATCGCAGTCCGACTGGGGCGGAATACAAAGGCTGTCGTCTACCTGCATTTAGGTGCACGTTAAGGAACCCCAGGTGGCTGAAATTATTACATAGCTCTCCAGTGCGGAGTCTCTCATAGCCTCAGTATTGCTTAGGCACGCTAAACCTAATGAATTCAATGACCATGGTTACACGCTTATGCGGTGGGTCTATTACGTAATACAAATGCCTGACATTCTTGCACAGTAATAATCAAGTTTAGGCGCACTTCTTCGATGTCTATTGCTTTGATTTTAAGGGTTGGTTCTAGGACTGCGGATGTGAGCACGGCATTTGTAACTCCTAATTTGCAGGTGCACGACATTTCGAAAAATGTGCACCGTTTAACAAAAGTTACCGTCACACGAATGACAGCCAGTGGCGCCTTCCGATTCCGGGTCGATTCCGGTCTTGCTTTCAACAACTCGATCCAACCACCGATTGGCCAACGCCACGCTCTGGCTTTAAAGACGTTGCACCATTTTATATTCAAACAACATAGAAAAAAAAAAGCGCTTTGGAGATCCCTGTCCGAGGCCTTACTCGCGGCGACTGTACACGTCACACGACGAGAGAAAGAAAAAAAAAAAAAGATAACGTGGAAGAAATAAAAACAACTAAGAAGCGGCCACGGCGTGGCACAAGCTTGTCGACAGGCGTGTCATGTTTTGGCCCGGGGCCTCCCCCGCCGTGTCCGTCCCTTTGGCGCCCGGCTGAACCGGATCGCGGCGCGGCTGGGGCCTCTATATACAGGCCGGCCGCGTTAAAGCTGGAATGGGGCGATCGGGGGCCCGGAATGGACATCGACACGCAGCATTGCCGCGGGACCTCGTCGACGTCGACGGCCGTTCGGAACTGTCTCTACCTGCCGCTGCATACACACACATGCGCCGCGCTCCTTGCCGGGGGTGCACGCGCGGCCGGTGCGTATAAATATAGCCGGACATGTAGTGTACTACACGAGTTAAAGGGGGGCGCCTCTCGTGAACGGAAAGAAGGCGAGCCGGCATAACCGCCGCCGAGGGCTGGAAACCGCGCGGGGACACCCCAAATTACAGGTGGCGCGGTCCCCTCGGCATGGCTGACCATCCGAAACACGACGACATCAACAAGAAACGAAGCGATGCAAAGGAGATGAGAGAGCAGCAACATGCTTTCTTTTACGCAGGCTGCTGCTTGCAGGCTGGAGTGTCGCCGGTGGTGAGAGCCGCTGACCGCGGGGTGGGAGCGGCGACGCAGTCATTATACGGGGGCGACAAACGGCGTTATCGCGCGATTCGCGCGCGCGACAACGTGCGTATAGTAGTATATATATATATACGCGGGTGGCGGCGGCACTGCAATCAATCTGCCTCTTCTTGCGCACGCTGCTCCACGAATGCGTATGCGTGCGTGTGCATGTGGTGTGTGTGCGTGCGTGTGTTCGTGCGTGCGTGCAGCGGACAGCGCCGTTTTAGTTAGTCGTATCACTTCGGTGCTCGAATTAGGCGCTGCAATCGTTCTCTCCCTTTATTTTCTTCTTTTTTTTAATGTTTGTACCATCGCGAAATCCCGTTTTCGCTCAGGGTGACGAAAAAGGAGAGGGAGATGAAACGATCTAATAGGCAGCGGTGATAGCGTGATGGTTGCGATAAGATGGATGGTCCCTTCGTCGGATCGGCCGCGCTTTTTTCGATGGCAGCGCGAGATACGGACGCGTTTTTCGAATTATGCGCCGTGTCGGCGTTAATGCTGCAATCGGCGATGCTGGGGTGCAGGGAACGCTTTATTAGTCAAGTGTCACGATCTCACGGGAAAAGATGAGGCGCGGTGTGAATAGCACTGCATTCTCTGCCTATGGCAACTACCTCTCCTTCGAGCATTCGTGTCCTTGTTCGCGCTCACGGGCTCACTTCCTGCAGGCTGAGTTGCTGTCGTTGAGGGACTAATGCGCTAGGACGCCTTCAAGGCTGCAGACTTTCCGGGTTTTCAGTAGCTGTACTGTGCGACTATGCTAGCTGCTGCCACTTTATGGTTGGTAAGAGTGTACGCGCGGATGCACACACACGTGCATGCGCCCGCAGCTTCATGAGCAAGCAAAAGAAGACACCCGAGGTGTGATGGTGGAGGTGGTGATGTTGCCACAAGCGGGGTTAACCTGGTAGACTTGGCCGGCTGTAGCTCCGCCTGAGTGTCTTTTTCAGTTTCCTTATATCTGCCACCAGCAGTCATAGAGGCATTAAGTAATCAAGGAGTATACAGGAGGGATACGCGAATATCCTGGCAAACATCTACAAGGATTCAACAGCTATACCTTGGATCTCCACAAGAAAAGTAGAAAGTTACATATCAAAAAAAGGGGCCAGGCAAGGAGACACAATCTCTCCAATGCTATTCACTGCATGCTTAGAAGAAGTATTCAAGCTCTTAGACTGGGAAGGCTTAGGAGTGAGGATCAACGGCGAATATCTCAGCAGCCTTCGGTTTGCAGATGACATTGTCCTATTCAGCAACAATGGGGACGAATTACAGCAAATGATTGAGGACCTTAACCGAGAAAGTCTAAGAGTGGGGTTGAAGATTAATGTGCAGAAGACAAAGATAATATTCAATAGCCTGGCAAGGGAACAAGAATTCAGGATAGCCAGTCAGTCTCTAGAGTCTGTAAAGGAGTACGTTTATCTATCTCAATTACTCACAGGGGACCCTGATCATGAGAAGGAAATTTACAGAAGAATAAAGTTGGGTTGGTGTGCATACGGTAGGCATTATCAAATCCTGACTGGGAGCTTAGTACTCTCGTTGAAAAGAAAAGTCTACAATCATTGCATTCTACCGGTTTTAACAAATTGGGCAGAAACTTGGAGGTTAACAAAGAAGCTCCAGAGCAAGTTAAGGACCGCACAAAGAGCGATGGAACGAAAAATGTTAGACCTAACGCTAAGAGACAGGAAGAGAGCGGTGTGGATCAGAGAGCAAACGGGGATAGCCGATATTCTAGTTGACATTAAGAGGAAAAAATGGAGCTGGGCCGGCCATGTAACACGTAGGATGGACAACTGGTGGACAATTAGAGTTACAGAATAGATACCAAGAGAAGGGAAGCGCAGTCGAGGATGGCAGAAAACTAGGTGGGGTGATGAAGTTAGGAAATTCCAGGTGCAAGACAGGGGTGATTGGAGATCGCAGGGAGAGGCCTTCGTCCTGCAGTGGATATAAATATAGGCTGCTGCTGCTGCTGCTGCTGCTGCTGCTGCTGCTGCTGCTGCTGCTGCTGCTGCTGCTGCTGCTGCTGCTGCTGCTGCTGCTGCTGATGATGATGATGATATCTGCCACCATGAGTCGATAAATCGAGTCTCTCGCAGAAATGTGAAAATAACGTGTACACTGATTTCCTTACGCACTATCCTCGGTACTTGCGCGCTAACTATAACTTTTCTACACGTTCGTGCGGAAACTCTCTCTCTTTTTATTTACTTTTTTTTTCACGCTGTCCTGAAGCCTCTTTATTCCAGAGCAGAAGCGCTTGCAGGATCACGTGAAGTGCTCTACATATCGCCCATTTGGTGGCACCAAGTGAAAGACGGACGCGCAGCACGGCTGACCTTAAACGCCCATGCAGGAGTGTAGGCCGTTCTTACTATGTATTGGAGAATGGCTTCTGTAGGGCTAAACCCTTTTGAAACACAGAGCTTATGCGGCGGTTTGACCAACACCACCTAGATATCACAAGGCCTACACTCTCCGATTCATAACGTCATGCTATGTGGCCCGACTCCCATAGAATCTAGTGGGGATGCTCCCGCCTAAGCGACAGTGATTTTTACGTCACCGCTTTCGTCACGCCAGCCTTGGCAATGGAAATTTCGGGCCAGGTAGCATCATCATCATCATCATCATCAATTGGAGATCGCAGGGAGAGGCCTTCGTCCTGCAGTGGACATAAATATAGGCTGATGATGATGATGATGATGATGATGATGATGATGATTGCTCCATCATCTTTGTCTCACACATTGACCTATAGATTGCTCGCAGCATTGAAGGAACGGAATGAGAACGAGAAAGAGGGTTGTCTGGTTCCTGGATGAAGCTGCCTTTCGTCTAATTAATCTGCTTTAAACACCTTTAACTCAAACCTTCATATCTCAAGCACCACTTGGCCTACACAGATGCATTGCATCTATGGCAACACCTTTCAAGTATCTCGCCCAACAACATATTTAAGGGATACGTTTTGTTTATTATGCTTTCTTTACTTCTTCTAGATCGTAGCATTGTTTTTTTTTTCTATTTTCGAGCTCATTAGCACTCAAGATACTAATGTTACAGTTTCTAAAGCATCAACGCCATCGTTCACAGACCGTAGATGCAGGTCTTAACGCCTTGCACGCCATACTAAGGTAGACTAGCTGCTTTTCGTTATTCGTCCTCTTCTGCTTTCTTTCTTCTTTTTTTTTAATTCTGTCTACTGCCACTTGGTTGGTGTAATAAAACGATGCAAGGCATGGGTCGTTTTGCGTGTATCGCTATTCCGTCAGAAACCTTAACTCAGATGGTTGGAAGTGGCTTGTGTAACGTACTAACGTGGGCAAGGCTTTTCACTAAGCATGTCATAAATAAGGCGCATCATGTTCGAAAGTAATTACGCTTGGGATATTGGAATCTAATAGAGTACGCGTGCTCGAAGTTACGCGTTTTACCAGCTTCTAATTAACGGCACCGGGATGGATTTTTTTTTTCGAGGTCTCACGGTAGCTGATGAAAAGAAAGTTTAGCGCGATCTTGTTATCGGCTAGATCCGTGCAAACGAGACGAATGACCCCGGATTTTTCTTGGGCAAGAGGTAGTGACGATAATAATTGATGGGGCTTTGCGTCCCAAAGCTGCGTATGGCTTAAGAGCTCGTGACGCTGTTACCCGTTCTCCTGTTTAATCTTCCCCACCTATACAGGATCAGACTATAACGTGAGCCGAAATTCCAGAACAGGTGTCGTCATCACTTTTCTATTTATTTATTTCCCATACTGTTAAGTACTTACGAGCTGTTACAGAGTATCACTTCTCTCGTCTACAGGAATAAGATCGCCACAGCCCGATTGGATCCTGCAATTTCGTGCTTTGCAGTGGGACTTCGTGTAGCCGTAAAGTGTGGCAAACGGAGCAAACCATAACAGTTTAAAAAAAATTGTTGAGCTTAACGCCCCCGAAGCTGTACTGCGAGTTATGAGGGACAGCACTGTCGAGGGCTCTCAATTAATTTGTGCCACCTGGGGTTCTTTAACGTGTTCCCAAGGCTTGGGAAACGAGCACTTTAGCGTACCGCCCACACCGGAATGCGGCCGCAGTTGCCGGCAATCGAACACAGAACCTCGCGACGATGATGATGATTATTATTATTATTATTATTATTATTATTATTATTATTATTATTATTATTATTATTATTATTCCCGTGAACATACATAAACACCACAAATAGAGAAATAGATCAAAGAGAAAAAGGAAGCGAAAAAGAATAGGAAGGCGCACCCCAACACATCGGACCACACGCAGAGTATCGCCGAGCACTAGGGACGAGGGTCTATAGCCCCGTGGTTGAAAAGTATTCCTGCAAAGCTTTGTAACTATTACATCGCGTTCAAGCAAGACCAAATCGTTGAGCGGCAGTTCGAGTAAGATAGTTGCTTGAACTTGTTCGGCAGCACACAGCGATAACTGTTCATGAAAGTTGGAGCAGCGCAACGCCATATAGGCATGCGCTGAGTCACCGCCGGGAGTAACGGGTGAACTTGAAACACGCCGATGCTGGAAGCTCTCGGCACAAGCAAAATTATGCTTTATACGGAGACCTTACGTGTGACATATTTGACCAGTCGTTTTATATAACGCTCTCGCAGGCTACAAGCGGTATTACGTGAATAAGCGACTTTAGCGGTAATAATGTGGCTTCATAATCGCCATTTGAGACTACTTCTGTGTCGAAACAAAACCCGCAAGTCCAATATCCAATAATGGCACATGAAGATACGGGGGCCCCATATAAAAGCCTGTATGAAGGGAAGTGTTTGACCAAAACTCGTCTCACCGTGATTAATCATATATAGTCAAAGATAAAATGGACACTGATAACAAATGTAAATAATGAGGCGTTTCCGCACCCATACTGTAGCCTTGTGCACTGTATATATATATAGAAGAATGAGAAGCACAACTTCGCGGTTATCATAGGTTTATTTACCCAACAGTTTCGGTCAGTGGACCGACCTTTCTCAAGGGATAAAGGACCGACCTTGAAAAAGGTCGGTCCACCGACCGAAACTGTTGGGTAAATAAATCTAAGATAAACGCGAAGTTGTGCTTCTCATTTTTCTAAATACGCTTGGCCCATTAAAAAATCCAGTTACTATATATATGGAAACATGCCCCATATGAACTTGTGGAGGTCCCATATTCATTCACATCATTATGTGTTCATACACAATCACATAATCATATGGGAAGGAAGGAAGGAAGGAAGGAAGGAAGGAAGGAAGGAAGGAAGGAAGGAAGGAAGGAAGGAAGGAAGGAAAGAGTGGAGAAGGAAAGGCATGGAGGTTAACCAGTTTAGCACAACCGGTTTGCTACCCTACACATGGGAGCGGGATGGGGGGGGGGGGGGAGGTATCAAAGATGGGGAGGAGACAGAGAGCAGATATACGGAACTTGTTTCATAGTCTATGGGAGCATACGAGTTTCTATATGGGTCACTCACATGTCCATATGGGGATCATGTGGGAGGAGGAGGGAAAATAAAGGGAAAGACAAGGGGATTAGCCAGGGTCGAAGACAATAAAGGCGGTCTTATATAGACATGCCCCCATATATGGTATGTGGAAACGTGCGGGTTTTTCTGTGGGACCCTCGAATGTTCATACGGGATTGTTGGATATGGAGCTGTATGGCATTTTTCGATAGGGTTATGCTCGCACCGAGGCTCCATTTCTCTCTTGCACTGCTCCTCTAGGGCAACCGGAGTGTTCGGAAGTGACCAGTCGAACATACCCGTAGCCCCGTACACTTTCTGCCCGCCGCTGTGTACTGTCGGATGCTTTCATTTGAACGCTATCGGAAGCGAGCTCTTATTTTATTTCCACCCCTTAAGTGCGTAATGAGCACGACGTGTGTGAATGTGCGAATTCACAAGTTGCCGTTTGCCCTTCCCCCTTATCTTCATACCACTATTTTTCCCTGCCCCGGTGTAGGGTGGTAAACTAATTTTGGAGAATCGCCTTACCTTTCCTTCTCTTCCCATCCCTCTCTTTGAAAAAATGAAATGTGGCGATGTGCCCGGAATAAATGCGCTGTTGAGAGAACCCAGCAATGCGGACTGCTTGAGCCCCCAGACAGTGCAAAAAGAACCAACGCTCCTGTATTCGTGAAGATTTTGGCGGAACTCGAACGACTATCTAGTTTAAGCTCCACTATAAACTCTATTTACGTCTGCGTGCTTCGTAATACGGAATACGCAACTAATGGGCGACGATATTTCGCATTGCATCTGGGCGCGCGGGCGCCTAACGCGTAAGGACACCGCCATGCCATTTGTTCAATCGCTTCATTTAGAAGACTTCATTTAACTTTGAAGACTCAATCTACGCCCAATTCCCTTTGCTCTCGTTTCCCCACCGCTACCTTTTTTTTTTCATTCTTTTTCTCTTCGTAATGCTGAGGCAACACCTTCTTTCCTCTTTCCTTTTTTCTTAACACTTTGCCTTCCGGCTGGCCACATAATTGTTCGGTCTTAATTTTCTCTCTCTCTCTTTCTCTCTCTATACTGACCGCGCCGAAGGAAGTCAAGAACCTCGGCTGCACTCCGCGCTTCGTGGGAAACGATCGGTCGGTTCAGAGCTGCTCGCGCGCATTTTATCGTCTAGTTTAGTCCCTTCGCGTCCCATCGGTAGGTTCGGTTAATTTCTTCGTTTCGTTCACCCTCTATGCCCTTCAGGAGAACCTCGTTTATTATTTTTTTTTGCGTTCCTTTCCGTCGAACGCGATGCGCTTCGAAGCGGCCCGGCGTCGTCGTCTTCTCCTTCTTCGCATCCTGATGAAAACCGAAACGGCGGCTCTTTTGCGCGCAGAGACACCGGAGAAAAAACAGCGCGTGAAGAGAGGCTTAGATAAAGAACGGGGAGGGGGGAGGTGGAGGGGGCTGCAATGTGAGCAGGCAATCAGGGCCCCGCGTCTAAATGGCGAATGACTCCTCGGCGGCGAGCGCGCGCGCAGACGCGCACGCGTTCCTCGTATACATGAAACCGCACGCACATATCCCTGCATTGCATAGTTTCACCGCGAACTGACGCTGAGAACGAACGAACCAACCAACGAGCGCACAAAATGTCGCAGTGTACAAGCGTCCGCGGCAGAGGTGTTAGGGGAGGGAAAATCGGGGGGGGGGGGGGGGGGGTGACGGAGGATTGAGGCGTGTGCTCGTATTATACACGCCGGGTGGTTATAATGGGTTGCACACGCGGACTCGCGCCTTTGCCGACCGAGTATATAGGCATACAGTGGTGCTGATGATGCAGTGTGTGTTTGTGCATCGGGCCGTCATAGCCGTGGCCATAGCCGGCGGTGTGTAATTAAGGCACGAGCGCCGTCGCTGGCCGGCGAGAACCGAGAGCACATTAGCACTTTTCGGCGGCGCCGCTGCGGCAGAACGCGCATGCGTGCCTTTAAGCTCAACGCGCGACGCCCTAAAGTCTTCCTTCTTTACTTCTTCAATGTTACTTCTTTTCTTCTTTCGTTTTATTTTTATTTCCTCTTTCTCACCCTCGCGGTGTCGGGCGGGCGCAGACAGCGATCCGCACCCGATAAATAATGATCGGCGAGCCGAAAGAGGCGATAATTGCCTCGCCCTGCGGTCCTCCGCCGCTGCTGCTGCATGGTGCCCCCTTAGAAGAGCAAAAAAACCGGTGGCGTGCGGACACGTGAGTGAGCGAGCCTTTCTCCAACTTCGTGGGGTTCGCGCGCCAGTGCGAAGAACCGTGAAGACCCGTAATCCAGATTTTGTTTTGTACTTTAATTAATCCTTTTTTTTTTGGTCGTGCTTGGGCTTTAGTTTTTGATGATGGATCTAGCACCACTGCAATTTTATGTGTATATCGTATGCATTTCGGCGGATGCGGAATGCCGACTGGGCGCTCTGTCGCCCACGATGTCTCTGGCGATGAAATATTTCTCTTAGGAAAGGGTCCTTCTGTTAATGCAAAAACTCTAATAGACTTCGTGTGACGTGTGCTAAGGTGGTATGAAGTACAACATACTTGTAGGTACTTCCATTTTTCGAGGATAACGATCAAGAAATGACTAGAAACGTGGTGCTCGAGGAAATATGGCTGCTAATAGAGTTTGCACGATATTGTTCATGCTTTGTGATAGAAAATGGTGCATCGAAAGCTAATGACAGCACTCATTGTCCAGGCTCTTTCATGGGTGTGTTTCTTGTTTGCTCACATATAGGAATACGACAAAAAATAATTTTAGGAGCCTCTGGAAGGATAGTGTTAAGTGTCACTCGAAACACTCCCCCAGACCTGCGCAAACGGTTAGCGAACGACCTCATTGCCTCGCACGCCTTTCAAGAGGCTGCTTCCCGATTCTTTAATTCACTAACTCTAATCTTAAAGTCGCGGCGAAAACAGCCAGGCATAACTTGGCTGCTTGAACTTGGCCATCTTATGTGTACCAACGCGGCGACATAACGCGACTGATAATTTCAGGCGTGTTGCCTCCGAGATCTGCAGTGCTCAGCGCCGTACCGCGTCAGAGATATCGGAGCTCGTGGTGCGTTATAACGGGTAGCCATTTACCATTTGTACACGGCGCTTTACGAGCTGCAGGTTTACCGTCCCCTGTAGAATGTTCGCCTACGTCGCAGTGTATCCCGGTTAGATCTGTGGCCGGGATGAGATCTTTTCTTTTTCCTCATGCGGCTCATATGCATAGCGTGCGTAGCGACGTTATATATATATATATATATATATATATATATATATATATATAACGTCCTAACAACGAGGATGTCGTCACCAGGCGCTGATTTAGTGTCCTCATTGCTTTCCACAAACGGTGCACAGGATCTTATGCTGCGGCAGGATAACAAGGCACCTGATTTACGACGAGGCGAACATGATCATTTCAGAAACGCATGTAGGAGACTGAGGCAGATTCATGTGGCGTTGCGTGATGCGCATCCACATGCAGTTCATAACCGCCTGTTCCTTCCTCACTGGCCTCCAGCCCGTGATTATGCCGTCTCGCTGCGAAGAGACGATTTTATATGTATAAGCACGTGATTTGCGAGGACGCTCGCTTAAACCATCTCTCGACCGTACCAAGTAGACAAGACAAATATTTCTTGCCGTGTATGAAAATTTTGGGATACTTGTCCCGCAAACCATTGCTTCAGCCGCATTGTTTCGCTTTCTGAGGATATATAAATTGCGTGACAAGGTTCTTTGTTCGTTGTCTCACTCTTTCTAGCGCCATATGCGTATTTTATATTCTCCCTCTGGCCCCATTATTCTCTCTTTTCACTGGAGGGTAGGCTTAATGACCTTTCTTTCAGAGAGTATCCATATCGTCAATTTATGCATAATAAATACATGAATCAATAAGCAAAATAATACCCGTGACAGCGTGCAGCTATAATATCGGTGCTCGCTCCTGAGACAATTTTATCGCTATTCCTTCTTATATAATGCCTTTACGGAATATGTACTTGCTGTATGAAGAGCCCTTCGCAAGCTTTCTCCAGTCTTCTTCGTGAACACTTGCGTACACCGCAGCATCGCGGAGTGGAGAGAGAAGAATGGTGTCTTCCGCATACTACACTTCATTGAAGAGCGTGCATATAAGGCACGCAGCTAAAATATAGACGGTGAAAGAACGTGCGATGATTCCGCGGACAGACAACATATATAGTCAACAAAACGTCACCGAGGCATTCTGCTACCGTCGCCAAACACAAACGCACAAAGAAGCGCGAAATGACAAAGACCGATTGGCGCGCGGACATGAATCACGAATACCGACAAGAATGACCGCGAGAATTTTGACAAGTCTTGCGTCGCGAACGCAGATGCGCATCGAGAGCTCCGCTCTTGCACATGCGCGCGTCGAGGAAAGAAAGGAAAAAAGAAAAAAGAACTGCAAGATTGCATGGATGGAGCGGCATATGCAAATGATCGATGTCGTTGCTTTGAGCAGGCAAGAAAGTTCGATTCTCTTCTCCATGCGCAGGAAAACGCGGCCGCGCGCAAGACGTGTACAAGAAAATAGAAAGAGCGAGATATATTTATGCGCAATCGTTCAACTATATGCCGCTGTGAGACGGTGACAGCCAAATCCTATCGCGGAGTGTTTGCAGCGCATAGGGGTCCTCAGAATATTCCCGTGCGCACGCGCAGCGGTTGTGAATGCGTTGTTCCTCCTTCCTCTCAACGACTGACGGCCACTCTCGAGCGAGCGTGCACCTGCGCAGCTCACATTTGTCAGCGCAGGGTCTCACCAGCTAGGGGAGATTGGTGCATGACCTGGGGTATATAACATGTATGTAGAAGGGCTTCCAGAGCTTTGCCAACCAAGACCTATGGTATACATGTGATTCGAGGGCTTCTTCGAGCAAATATACATGTTTAGTTCATCCATCCTAACATCCACTGCCCAGAAATGTGCGTCAGCATGCACGGTGAAAAGAGGATCAAGCTTTTGCGAGAAACGAGGTTGCGAAGTGTTTTACGGATACTATAAGCTATATTGGATTATGTGAATCTCATTCAGTTCTACTGTTCTGATAGGCAAAAAGCCGAAATTAATATGAGATGAAGTAGACCGCACTTATCTGCATACTACATATTATATTCAAATGGTGCACCGAGTACTGGTACTGTTTATACAAGTGGTGTACCGCTGGGGCCGGGGCACAGAAAATCGAAGAGTTAAAAAAAATTGCGGCAGATCGAACGCACCTTGTTCCAATCTAAACACGGCGAAGCCTTGTTTAAATGCATGAATAGTGGTGAAACCTGTGCTAGTTTCTGTGTTATTTCAATGCCAGTACAAGGTCATACCGAAAGCCCTTCACCCAAACCATGCAAAGCCACGTGACAAGCTGTCCAAACGCAGCCCCTTCGCATCGCCGTATGTGTGACACAGGCGGCGATCATCTCAAAGAGCTATGTTATCATTGGCACGATAGAAGTGAATACGTGCGATTGTGGTAAGAGCATCAAACTGCTCTGGTGAATGACCGAGGTTCGATACGACCATCGGGCACGTAGTTCAGTTTTTTGTTCTTTTTGTTTTAAGTATGAGCTGTTCTGCAAGACAGTGACCGCACCCATCAGCCACGCTAAGAAAGTCTGGGAGGCTTCGCAAAGATAGGTTTCACTTTGAAAGTATACAAGGCGTCTGGACATAAAAAGAAAACACTTATCTGATCCTATTCGCAACACACGACCGCTTAGACAGTAAGTTTCACGCGCGTGAACCTGCCGTTTTTAAATGAGTTGGCACATTTAGGAGGAGAGTGTGTAATATGCCGTTGTGTAAATTCAGACGGGCATGCCAAGAGTGGCTGGAAAGTTTAGCGCGCCAACTTTGCACCTTCTTTCAACATGTTATGCTCGTCACAAAAGAATTGACCAGGTCTGGAGGCCCAACGGCGAAGCGATGGTGTACCCCAAGCTGTAGTGTTTGCGCAGCAAAAGAGAGAGAGAAAAAAAAAAAAAAAGAGACGAGGTGCATGTCGTTCCGGGCCTCCTCCTTTTTCTTTTTCTTTTTTTTTTTTCAGCAAACAACTTCGCTTTCTCGTCCAATCGCCGCACAAGTTGCTGTTCTCAACGACCGCGTGGTGGCGATGCGTCCGCGAAGCAGCCCGCGTTGCACGCCACGCGGTTACGATATAGCGTCATAGGCGCCGCACCGCGTGTTGAGAGTCACGGCAGATTGAAAGTGTACCTCGGCAACCGACGGGTGCCTCGTTGTCACGCACGCGTTTTCGGGGCTTTACGACACATATACGGCCCGCCAAAACGTGTTTCGATCGGCTGCGCAATTCTCCGAGCTGTTCGCCCCCACTTCGAGCGAGCCATTTACGCCGTCCACAGAGAACTCGAGAAGAACGAACGGATAAAGTACAGTGTGCGCGGCTGAGAGCGAACAGTGGATGCGAAGGACAAACGTCGTTCAAACACGGGAACGATGATGATGATTACCCGCAGTCACGAAGGTGCCTAATGCGTCTCTTGACGCGCACACGTCCGCCATGCAATGCAAATCAAGGGTGGCATATATAGCGCGAGAGGCGACGGCTTCGCGGAGGCTCGAAAATGTAGTTGGAGCGATTAGTTTTTTTTTTTTTTTTTTTTTTGGTTTGGCACGCGCTGGGGGCAGCAGGCCAGATGAAGTATAGTCTATACACAGGCACGACGCGTCGTGCGTACTTAATTACTTAGTGGTTTGCGTGCTTAATTACGCGCAAAAACATCACGTACGTCGCGCGATCTGGTCCAATTGAGTATGCAGGCACTAATAACAAACGCGGTAAATGTCTGCTTGTCACATGCGCTGCTACTTGCGTAAATTAAGGAAAACGCTAATGGAAACGTAAACGAGGGAGGGGCGAGAAAACTAACACCAGTCAGCATTCTACTCGACCTAGGTTTCCCTTAAACCAGAGGTTGGCAATAGTTATTTTACAATAATGAGGAAAACCCCAAGCATGGTTCGAGAAGGACTTCTGTATATTCCAAGTATTTTCAGCAGCAGTACTCGGTTGGAATCGTAACGTATAACGAAGCGTTGCTTATGATGTTCAATTATGTTTAACGGCTTATACTGAATGCATCCGGGGCTGCCGTTTAGCTGATTGCGGGCTGTGCCGATGGCTGCCATTTAATTATGGGGCTTGTGCATGCATTAAAAATTATTTGCAATCATCTCACGCAGTCACCTTTTGTCCACTGCAACCTTCCCCCCCCCCCCCCCCCCCCTTTCATGCCTATTGGTTTACCGGTCGATCAACTCGATCTCTGTCCTGATATTGCGACGTCTCAGTCCGCTGCTGGAAGTGGTTGCCGACCACTGTCGGATATCGCAAACATCGCAAACGGCGCGCGAAAAACATTGCAGCAGTATTTCCTATGCGTAACGGTAATAATAATAATTAAGCCAGTTATTTGGATTACGGCACTCATCGAGCGGCACGCAAAACCAACCGCACTCGGTATCTTCGACACCGCTCGTTTGTCTCACTTCGCGGAGATAAATTTCGCGCGCGCGGAAATGATTGCATGTCGTAATACGTCCGCTTATAACTTGCATCGACACAGTATACGGCTTCGCCGAGATTTTCCTTTGCTTTTTGCCGTATTTGCCGCTCACTAATTAGTGGTCCGTCCGTCCGCATCGAACTCCGTGTGCGCGAGGAGGCGCGTATATATGCTCCGCGGCTTGGGCGTGTCGCTCGCCTCGAGGGGCTCGTCTTTGGGATCGATGCGAGTGCGCGCGCGCACGAGGGAACAGGGAAGACGTTCGGCTGCCAGTGCGTGCCGACAAAGAAATAAATAGAACAAAATCGGGCCACCACGGCCTCGGCCAATCGCCGTGTCGCGGCGCCGCGAGGGTTCGCCCGCGCAGCTGCTTGGGAGGAGTGGGGCGGACACAGCTGCCGCCGCCGCAACGCAACCGCCGTTGTCGCGGCGAACCGCGAGCCTAATCGATGTCGCGCTAGGAAGGGTGTCGTTCGTGGCCATCGGCGGTTTCCCAAGCTTGGTGGGGGGGAGCAACAGTTTCAACAGGGGAAACTAGCTCTGCAGGTGTGGCCGTTCAAGTCACCGTGGGAATGATGGGTGTAGTAAAGTCGTCTCCCGGCTGATTCGACCCTTGCGGCACCACAAAATTTGGTCGTATAATCCGAAAGGTCGAAATAACCGATCGAGGTAAAATAGGCAAATTCAAATATTTTTTTTTTCGCTTGAAGTGCGCTTGACGAGCGACTCAGTCGTGATGCGGCGACGAGAGCCGACATGTTTAAACGCTGCCTCAGCGTTGGACTGAAAGGAAAAGTAAAGTTCTGAAAATTAGAGTAAATTAAATTAGAACAGCTTCAGCCGCTTAGGGAAGCAGCAGCACCGTGCGTTGAAATACCTGTGTTTTCAAGCCTTAGCAACCGCGGCGAAGAGAAGGGACGCCGGCAGGTGGTCTAATTAACCGAACGGCATGCCTTAGCGTTCAAGCCTTGCGAGCTTTGATTACATAGCAATGTACGGTTCGGGACGTTCCCGCGCGTTCGAATTAAGCGAAAGTCGAATTAACGGAGGGCGAATTGACGAGAATCGACTATACATGAATTTCGTTCTTCTGGAATGAAATTACATTATGACTTAGCAAATTGATCCTTCGCAACAAAATATACACGCAATAATTCGCAACGCTTATGTGTGCGCGTAGAAACACAAGCATGTCTGCTTGAAGCAACAAGCCATCCTCTACGATCACCCGCTACGCTATGGCGCATCCTGTATCACAGACGTTAGGTAAAGGGTAGGCGGGTGACGATGATGATAGAGCACAATACTCATGCGCCGGTTCTCGTAGTTCTCGTTACACAGGAGCCGTCTGTGCTTATACGTTCAAGTTACAGGTCTGGAGAATACAAAAGGAGCGCTGCTGTGGCTCGTTTCTAGGGCTTAGACAGAACAGCGAGGAGTCAGCGGCGGATAGTTTACGCTCAAAAGACAAAAGGGAGTGATGACTAGTCCGTTACGCGGCAGCCCCAATCTTGCGCGACTCACGGGAGTCACTTCGAGCGAAATTAGGAGTGCTTGCACCATACTTTAAGTACAATTTTTAGGGAAAATATTTTGTTTGCACGCGAGGTGTCAGCCACACCACTCCACGGCAGTTCCGTTGAAGTGACGAACTGAGCATCGCATTCACGGAAAGGTTCTAAAAAAAAAAAAAGTGTCTGTGACGGAGTTGCAAGTTCCCAACTGCATGAAAGAGGGCGTTGAAATTTGAAATGCGGGAGCGCAGCGTAAAGGTCGATCGTATCGGAGGCCCTCGAACAGTGTTCGGCGCGTTTAAATAGTGAGGCTGCAGCTCAACGTTCGTTGCACAGTTTGCTGTCTGGAGGCGCGACCCAATATCATAACTTACAACCACATTTCGCGCTTTCTGATTGTGTAACCGGATTTCACGATCTGAATATGCATAACCACATTTCGCCCTCTCTCGTTGTATACAACCGGATGCTGCGATTTTGTTATACGCTTCCAGACTTTGCACTCTATAGTTGTGATACTGGATTTGCAGCCCTTGCGGCTCCCGCGATTATACAGTGCCGCGAACTCGGAAGCAATGCCCCACATTGAGATGCACTGCACCGAAATGTGCGCAAACCGCACTCCTCACCTTTAGGTACAGTTCTCCAGAATTTGAGGAGTGCGACTTGCGCGCATTTAGATGCATGCGCAGTGCATCTCTGAATGTGGAGCACCGCTCCACTGCACCTAACTGTCCGGGGTGCGCAAACTGGTACGCGGCGGAGATTCCTCGCTCGCCGCTTTACCCAAGCCACTTGAAGTGAAAATTGTGCTCTGAAGGGAGATTCACAATTTTGTCTACAAAGGGAGCTTAGGGGAAAAAAAAAAAGTGTACACGCCCTTCTCAAAAAACTGCGGGCACTTTCGGTCAGACCCTGCCGTATATTAAGAAAAAAAAGGTCAGCCCTCTGTGGCAAAAATTTCAATGAAACGTTGTATAAAACACCCGCTCATTACAAATTGCACGTCGGTGCTAAGTACACACACCGAACAGGATGTCTATAGCAAGGCCTCGATAATCGGTGGTGTCGAAGGCACGCTCGCGTCTATGATACTCTGCTTTCTGACTGCGTAGGTCGGCGGGGACAATTTTTGGAAGGAAAAATTTTCAGTGTAACGACGTGCCATGCACCCAGCGAGGTAGAAGGATATCAATAACAACAATAATAAAAAAGGCAGATGCAAGGAGACGCAGCGACCGGAAAATCGTTCCGTGGAAAGCTCGCACGCTCACAAATTGGGTGCCGCCTCCTCCCGCATTGCGCGTTCTTTGGCTTCGAGCGGTATATAAGCCATTACATTTATTATGCTCCGCAGTTATCTGCAGGAGTCGCGAACACAAGCTTTTCGCGTTGCCCCTGTAATTAGCGATCGGACCGGGCGTACAGTTCTTTTACTTTTTTTCTGGCTATTTGCTTTTCTTTACATGAGCCACTGTCCGAATGAAGCCCGCCTGTAGCTCTGCACGGGTTATAATTGGTGGTCCCTCATGAACAGCGTAGAAATTGACACCCTCCGTATTTATCGACAGACCTGTGTGCACGGTGGACCCACGGGAATGTGCGCGATCGCTTCGTCTCTATATAACGCAGCGCAAATATGACCATGCCACAGAACGGAGGCGAGAAAGAGGCTTTCGGCCTTTCTGGAGTGCGATGACATTCAAGGGCGCCCTGGCATCAGTTTGCGGGATTAGTTCACTCGCGTAAGACGTAAACGCATCAAAACAGCGACGGACGTACAGCACCTGACGTAACAGTATAGCTGCTTAGGTGACTGCGAACACACGAACTCAAGAATGATGGACGGACATGAGCAGTTCTGTACGAGCTGTTTGGTGTTATACGCATTATTACAGCTAGATTGTAGCGGTAACGTCCTTTACCTTTTGTCAAACTATAGTCGCTTTTAACTGCCATGTTCTTGGCTGCTTTTCTTGATGTCTTTTGGTTTCGTTCTTGTTGGTTTCCTTTCGTTCTTATATTTTTTTCTGTTGTTTCCTCCACGTGCACCATTGTTCATGGATAAGTTTAGGTTCCACTTCGGTTGTGTGACCAAGTTTTGTTAATTATTGTTTTACGCGGTCTTTTCAACGACGCGCACTTCATATGCCGTTAGAGTGAAGAAATTGTGGTGACCTTAATTTGTCGTTGACCGCTGCTGGTATTTAAGACAAGTATTTTTGTCAGTGGTGTAGCGCTGAAGCTTTCCGTTCTGCTGTTCAGCCGCAGGCCCCAAAACACGTCTTTCTCTCCTCCCTCTGTTTCTCTCGCCGTATCATCGAACCCGTATCGACATTTTATTCGCAGCCGGACTCATTTATTTCCGCTACATGAAGTCCGGCGCTGGCCACATTTGGCCTGCAGCGGCGGCTGTTGGCCCACTAATGTGTGTATAATTTGATGCATACCTCCAACCTGCATTCCCTAGCACAATCACTCACACCTCGAACTCTTGAGACTCCATCACCGCCCATTTCCTGCAACTCCCACCGCCAGCACATTGCATTCGGTGGCAGCGCCAGGATCGAATTTAAATTCGGCGCAACTTCCCGGGAAGTGTTCTATAATGCGCTCACGCTTGTCCGCGGGCGCCATAGCATTGCCCACAAACAGGTCGTTCGCATCCGTTAAAACCGTCCACGCAGCCGTTGACCGTGATTAACGAGCGCAACCAAGCGCGCTGCAGCCGAAAGAACTTACGGCATGGCTGTCGCTTTGCGACCGTCACGCTCTTCAGCGAAAAGCACACACCGGTAACATACAACGACGGAGAAGCGCGTTACGCTTCACTTGACAATACCAGTGCTCTCGGCGTATACAGCGATGACCGCACGCGAACGATTCGTATGCCCTCTTCGCTGCTCACGCATGCGCGTGGAAATGGAAGGGGCGGAATGAAGCGCGCGGCGCACCAATAATTGCACGCTTCTATATAGCTACCGATCCAGCCAGCGATCTGGGCGTCGCGCTTTATTATATAGCTTTGCGCCAGCAACGGAGCCAAGCAAGCAAATGGGACTCGCGAGTGAACCGTGCTCGCACCCAACGCTCGCGACCTCCCGAAACCGTTACTCTCAGGCTAATTAGCGCGCGCAATGCAGCGCTACACGGAGGAACAGACAAAAACGAAACCATCCGGAGCTTTTTACTTTGTGCTTTCGTCGAATGTGGGAACAGCGTTGTTGCAGGAGGAGACGGGGTGGGGTGTGCAACGACACCCAACGGCGTCGTCGCCCAGATGTGGCGTCCTCCTCTCCAACTCCGCACCCTACACGTTCATTCACGGACGCTCGTATAGTGCTTCTCCCTCGCCTATGTTATACCTCTTACGTCACCCCGGCGCTGCTTTGCTACACGACACGTGTGCGCGTACACGCGCATGCACGCACGCGACACACGCGGGGGTGCGAACAAGACGCCTGCGTGGCGACCGCGGCGTTCCCCAGCTGTGGCGGTGTTGCGGCGACGCCGGACAGCTGCGTGCAGTCGTCACGCTGTCCTGCATTCCTGCATGCTTCGTGAGTCCCCGGGGTGCTTGCGGCTGTTGATTGCTAGCACGACGCGGTTTCCGCCCCGTGCGCGCGGCCACCGCGGCTCGCGCTTTCGTGGGTCCTGCCGCAGCGCGCTGTCATTACACGCAGCGTGTAATTGGGCATATAGCGTGGTCGGATCCCCGAGATAGCGCAACGCGTTTTCTTCTATTTGCATCTGTTTCGACTGTGTTCTGTCTACAACCCGAAGAGCACTGAAGGCTCTATCCAACAGCACCAAACGGTATGGTCGTTATCCAAATGTGTTGCACCGCCTATATAGAAGGAGTTGCTCATGAGCGTATACACGTGAACGAAGTTTCTTCGTGCAGAAGTTGGAAATCTTGAGGCCGTTGGTGTAAAATTTCGTGTATACCGTGAACTAAGAGCGAATTTGCGATGGTTTGTCCTGTTCTGCCAAAATGTCAGTGCCCGAAGGCACTTCTAAGATCGTGCGAGCTATTAGGGAAGCTCACGAAATCTGAAAGCACCAAGCCATTGCTACAAGTTCTGAAGCCCTATTTGTTGGTTTCGTTGATGCGGGAGAATTCGTAAAATACTTACGGAAGATCAGCGCATAGACTTTGCTGCATACAATTCTTTCAAGTGGGAAAGAGATAAGATGAGGATCGAGTGTCGAGTTTTAAGGCATTCGCTTCGGTCACTCCTTTCCGTTCACGTGCGGACGTGGGAATCTAATGCCTGACCACATGAACACACGCCTTAGTAGGGAGTCTGAGCACTGAGGAGTTACAATAGATAAAAAAAATGGCACACAGAGTCACATTGAAGCCTAATCTGAACGAAAACAAAAACAGACAAACAGTTCAGTAAGTTCAGTACTTGGATACTGTCAGTACTTTCAAGCTTTGTTCGAGACATCAGAAGGTATCGCACTGTCCGCAACGCTTTCGTTTATGATGACTCTAGAAGCCGCTGTCTTCCTGTGAACGAGCTTGTACGCGAAAAATTGATTTGCTGAAAGTTCTCAGCGATAAAACTTATTTCCTAACAAAACAATAATCCCAGCTGGCATTAAAGCGTAAAAATTATCCTGGAATACAGTATACGTATTCTTCTGGAAAGAAAGGCACACACATATCTACTTTTCAATTCGAATCAGGAAACATATTCGCGAGTTCTATTCTCTCAGCGTAACAACTGCCCCAGTCACACCGGTTGCCGAGTGTTCCCTCTTCAAGCAGAGGCAAAGAGCGGAACATAGGCTATCGTTCGGTTGTCCAGTTCAATCATTCTTTTTTTTCTTCTATTCTTTTTTTTAGAAAGACATAGCCCATTCTAAACAAATGTTCGATCGCCATGACGCGTACGCGCACCTCAGGCAACCAACGTTGACACGCCGCCACAAGTATCCAGCTCAGTAACTGCAGGTTCGATTGGGCCACGTTGCTCAAGAGGCGAAGACAGCTCGGCTGCGCGCAGACGTGTACGTACAGGAGGAGGGAGACTCGCCGGGAGCATCTCGCTCCCATTGAGACAGCGGTCGGCACTCGTTTGCCCAACTGCATGCTCGCGCCCGGTCGCTCGCGCCCGCGCACGCGCGCGTTTGCCTTCGTGTCCGCTTACACGTCTCAACGCACCTCGTTCTCGTCTGGCTGGCTGTCCTTCGCGCAAACTCTCTCTCTCTCTCTGAACCAACTCGGCGACCCGTATGTATGTGTATGTATGTATACACGGTTCACGAGTTCTCGCGCGCATCGACAGTAGCAAAAGCCTCTTTGTCATTTCCCTTCGTGCCAACTCAATCGCAGCGAAGAATACCGCGCGCGCACCGCAGTTGATTGAAACGAGTGCGCCTCAGCAGGCGTAGCACCGGGAGCCGACGGAGCTGGCCGAAGACCTGGATTCACCCCCGCAGAGCAAACAGCCAAGTGGTTTGCCTGCCCCCTCCTTCTTATGCTGTACCGACGCTTGCATACTACTACATAGCCGAAGCCAAGCGCACGCGTCCGCGCGCTTTGCTTTCGCAGCAGCGCGCCGATGCACTTGACCCCTCTATAGGCGGCTGTGGCGCGAGACCCCCGTTATGAGCTAGAAACGCCCCGGCCGCCCAAACAATCGCCGCGGGAGATCGGAGCAAGGCATGCCGCGCGCTGTGGGGGTCCACCCCTCCGCAGGGAGCAGTGGTCATCAGCCGACGGGAGAGGAGGAAAGAAAGGGCCGCCGGGCCGTCACTGCGTTTGTCATTGAGGCGAGAGATCGAGCGAGATGCAGGCTGCACACGTATGTTTTCGAGTTGAGCTAGAGTGCCGGTAAGTAGCTGTGCATTGCGTCACTTAACGTCATCGCTTCACGGTGTTGCAGCGTGAGGGCCCTAGAAACGCTCAATCGCATTCCAGCGCCTCTTCGATACTGGATCGCGCATTCAGGTCGCGTTTCGAACGAGCTTCTTTGTAGCATTTGTGGAGTGAAAAAAGCACGGAAAATCTGCGACATGGCTCGTACCAACGCGCGATAGAATGAGACACGCGCTAGACATGTTGCTGTAGTTGATACTTCTTTCCACTTCCTTTCAATCGTCAGCTGTCTTTAATATTCTTCCCCATGTCTTTGACAGCGTTTGACTTGGTTTCAATAACTTCTGATTCCTTTTGATAATCTCAAGGTTTCAACCAAATATTTTTTAAGCTACTCCGATCAGCATGCCGTCAACCTGCTAGGATTGTCTCTTTGTTTGCGTGGCCCCTTCCATTTCGCCCTTCACGTCTCGAATCTCTCAAAAGGCATCACCTGTACCACCGCGTCCTGCGTCTTGCGTCCGTCTCATCGCTTCTCGCCCAAACCCGCACAGAATGCGATACCTATATACGTAAACCCGCTCAGTAACGCTGGACAGCCCGCAGTTCAAGCAATCACGGTGGTTTAAGACAGCGCAAGCAGTACCTCCACGCCTGTACCGTGGTACACGCTGTAGTTTTATAGCGATGTTGTCTATGGCTAGGGTTCCGTGGATTTTTCGTGTCCGTCAACAAACCTGCTTGTGCAAAAACTTAGCAGGTCAGAGCAAGTTACAGCTCAGGACGACCTCTCTGCCTTTCTGTAAATAAATTTTTCTCTCTCTCAGCTCCCGACTTCGATGCAAAATCGCTTCATTCTGTGCAAAAGTTCTTAAACGTCTCATCACTTGGATATGCATTTTCACTAGATTAGTTATGAATAAGCACCATTTTCAAGATCAATAGACTCTCAGGTAGAAAATAAGGGTTTACCAAAGATTTGCCGCTGTGCGACCCGCGTTGGCCGTGTGTACGCTCGCACCGCCCTCTCTTTGTCGTCGTTTCAAGCGCTTGCGTGCAGTTTTGTTCCTCTCTCCCGGCGTGGCGGTCCCGTCGCGCTTGTATAGTTTCCTCCGGCTCCCCCAGGTGGCGGTAGTCTTCCACGCGAATGTATGCCGCCGATCAAGACCGCCGATCAGAATAAAAGTGTGTGTGTGCGTGTGTCTTTCTTCGGGATGACCGCGCCGTCACCGCTCAAGAGGAATAAAATTTGCTCATACCTTTGATCTAAATTGTGTGTCACCTCCATGTCGTGTGCTAAACTGCTTCGCTGGAAATGCACCTTCACAGCAGGGGAATGGCGCGTGATTTTTTCATTGGTTTATTTGAAAAAAGAAGCAACAACTACTGGATGAATCTGTTCACATCGATGGACAAGAACTATTTAAAAAAATGAAATAAAGAAAAATAAAAGAGTACGAAAAGGCTACACTGACACAAGCGCGAATAACGAAGGTCATGGAACTGCTACGAACGCAGATTCTCGGAATACAGGTAAGCAGAAGCACCCTTCAGCGACATGGATACCTGGGAAATATTAAGAAATCATAAATGGGAACGCTTACTGCGGGCGATAAACTTGTGCGACCGCATTAGGAGGAGTGCACCTGAACTTTGTTCAGGGGGGAGTCTGTACACCACACTAAGACACCCCCTTATGCACATAGCAGCCTTATTAATGACCGAGGACATTCTTCATTATTTTAAACTCCGCTCGCCGTTAATGATGTTAAAGCATCAAAATTGGAAATTGTCGACGTTCTGCTGCTCATGCAACCTCCATAACTGGAGGCCCGCCGCAAGTCATCATACGTAATGCGCCGTGTAGCATTAAGGTAATGACTTTGATGACATGTTGGCTCCAGGCGTGCATGCACATTGGCTTCTGCATCCAAGGTAAACAGTACCACCTGAAATTACAGCCCATTAACCCGGGGACGATCGCTTTTTCGCGCGCTTAAGGTGTACCACACACTGAGTAAAGTATATGTATGGGCCCCCCGCATTGCAGTGTCCTGGCTCCCGTAAAGAAAGTACGTGTATGTGTGTGCGTGAGCTCCCTTAGCAGATACATTTATTGCACGCCAACACAAGCTGTGTCTCCAAAATTCACCCCACTGTGAAGGTTGCACTGTACGTGTAAGCGGGTAATAGCGATAACTACCCCAGAAAAAATAAGGGGGAATTCCAGCACCGTACACTTATCGCGCGTATGCGAAACGTTAACACGACATTATGTGGCAGTTACATGGAAGAAAACGCCGGTCGTCGTAAACCGAGACGGTAACTAACGCAGTATACTAGTCTGCACGTGCGTTCACGAGCGCCGCCAGTGGTCTGTCGCGCACAGACGAGACCGTGCTAGTGATACTGAAGTTTGTGCTGCCTAACGAGCTGGCTAAATGGGGGGTCCTTGCAATCCGGCCGAGCACGATTAGCGTCTCCTAGGAAGAGCGACGTTCAATCGCTCAGCAATGGCATAGCCTGCTGAAATTGAGCAGCGTTCGAAGCAGCCTATATAAGCGCTAGCAAGTCATTACGCTTACGAAGTCTGCCACTAATTATTCCATAGTTTTCTTACGAACTGCCTGCCCGATGGACGGTGACTCATGTGAAACCCGCAGGCAGTGCGCGAGTTTCGAATCGTACTTTGGCGTTATGCTACTGTCGTATCTTACGTCGATAATGTCGTACAGGCGAATGTAAACTAGTCGACGAAATGTTTCTGAATGAGGAAAACTCTGCTGGACAGGCACTACGTACTTGATTTCTCAGTCTTTGCTCGGCGGACACGTTTCATCTAACAGTCCGCTTGCTCAAGTAGGTAACAAGAAGTACCTAACCATTAAAAAAAAAACGAAAAAAAAACGTGCTTAGACTAGCACACACCTTCATTCGGCTTCCAGACATTCTTCAGACAATACGCGTCCACAAAACGAGACGAAAGAAGTTTAGGTCCACTTGTGACCTCCGAGAGTGCATGACAACTATAACTTCAGCATAACGCATGTTTGGTGAAGCGTGTCCTTGCTATCGCAACGGACTTCCATTCACAAAAAGCTCTTACCATAGATTTGTTCGTGAGACCTAAATTCCAGCCAATCCTGAAGGCAACCGGCCAATGGGCAAGGAGCACTCACTCACTAAAAGCTCTGTGAATTTTGCCCCTGGACCTTTGCACTGAACAAGGGAGAAGGACAACATATATGCAACGGCAAGAAAGGGTCGTTCAATAACTCTTATCCCAGTGACAGGACGAGCATTTGTTCAGTTGGATCAGAGTGAAGATGAACACGTAAGGGACAACTTACAGCTTACTTTCAGGTCACGTTTTCTTACAGTTACATATTACAACCTACATCGCCTCATCTTACAGCCTCTCAGCTATAGGCGAAGTTATTTTACATTTTAGGACCTCTTTTATCGGCCTAGAAAGCTTCAGGACCAGTCACATGGAAATCACGGATGCCAATCGAGGGGGCAAATGATTTGTCTTGTCTTCCCGTAGGCTCACAAATTTTATCGCTTCTAGATCATTTGTCCGCTTACCCTTCTCTCTTTGTATGGACAGCGTGGCGCATTTTTTGATCAGTTTCTCAGCTCCCGATACTTTCTCTCTTAATCCATTAAGATTAGTGACAGGACGGCTCCGCAGAAATATATGTAGACGCCTGACTTGCCGACGGGAGCCCAGAACAGGGCCTTCGGAGCGATTCGGCTTGTGGAATTGCTGACGCCACACGCACCATTAACGCTGGTCTTTCGATAGGTCGTATGGGGACAGCTAGGGCTTTAGCGCGCCATTCCGACTGAAGCCGTAACGGGGAAATGGAACACCGAGCGCACGGACACATGCGCACGGTGACTTGGACGCTTCGAGTATATATGCGTATATACGGACCAGTCCGTGTAGGAAGTAATTAGGAAGACTTTATCTCGAGCCACCGAATGATTTAGGCGGCCAGTTTAATTATCGACACCGAACACCTCAGAAGAAGCCTTTCTCCCTTTCCATCTGTCTCTCTCCACTTCTGTTTTATTTTTGATGAAGTCCGCAGAGTCCTCGCCACCACGAGGCCGGGTCATTAATCCTGCTCCGTGTCCGATACAAGCCCTGCGGTTTTGCTTTAAACCGTTCGGGCAACGCCGCGGAATTCGTTGGGTGTGGGCAGCCATGCGCCTCCCGCTGCATCCACGTGGTTGTTACACGTGCTTTTTATTTAATAACCACGTGCCTGCACCTCCGCTGAAGTCTCGTGGCGAGACTGTTATTGATCGCGATATTAATTACGAGTCGGCCGCCATGTTTGCTCGGGCGACCGTCCTGAAACTCTTTTTTTATCTTGGCCGCCTGCGGATAATACGCCGTACGCGGAAGTATATTCTCGCCCAAAGTGCGCCAAATAACAAAACTTAATCGCGCTCTACCTATACGGACGCGCGCATTCTCGTGGTCGTGTCCAGCACCCCATGCAAGCGCCCGCGACGGTCATCAGGCTTTGCTTGTATGTAATAGCACCTTGCGTATACGCGGCAGCAAATCGCGGCTGTGATGCGTTTTCGGCGCTTGCGCACTTACGCGCCGTGTACGATGTAATCCATCAGTGACACTTCGGCGAGGTCCTCTGAAAACCGCCTGCCGCTAATTGCAGTCTGCCCAATTAAAAGTGCATGTCGAATCGTCGGCCAGAAAAGGAGTCGAGCTAGCCGGTTAAGTATTAGATTAGCAAGGCTACGGTTGTGGACGAAGCGCAGCGCCCACAGTCCTCAACAAATGAAACACGATAATCTGACCATTTGACCCTTATAGGCCGTGGCACCCTCACATGCCTCCATTGCCTGTGGCTATACTGTGAAAAACTTCATACTCGCATCTGTCGCTTTAATATTGTCGTACTTGAGATGCACGTACCGTGGACGCTATATGTCTTGGATACGCTATGTTATATAGGCAAGTCGGTTCAGTCCACTCTTCCTAAATCTTTGCCTTCTTGCGTTTCATTCAATGAAAAAACGTACAATGTGTACAGGCCCATATTAGAGTGCTCGGAATGCTTTGCGAATGAATCCGGCTGTCCCTATACGATCGCAAACACCCAAGCGTTTATGGAATACAGCAACAACGGCCACAAGAATATCCGCAACAGCAACAATAACATATAAAACATCTTACTTCCGCGATACAGTGCGGTGCGATATTGTATCTGTACATTATACATAGTTATTATCTCACGCGGTGCACCATGATTGCGAAATCGCCGAGAAATCAGTATGGAAGTGACAGCGTCCGAGTTAACTCCCAATTCATTAACGCAATGAATGGACTATTAACAGCTTCTCTCTGCTCCCCCCCCTCTCTCTCTCTCCTCCTCGCCTTGACGAAGAAACACTGTGCTTTTTTTAAACGATGCGCGAACAAACGCGGCGTGCTGCACGTGAGAAAATAAACGGACTCGTATATAGACGAAGAGCCAATAGGCACGCCTATAAAGTATTTTACGGCGCAGCTTGCGTTTAGTGGCGACGCCGGCTTGCCTAATGACGGGTGATTGAAAGGTTTTCTGGCCGCGCAGGCCACGGTGAGAAACGCTTCCTGCTTTGTTCTTCCTGTACAGATTAACAAACGCGAAACTCGAAAGCAGGCCGCTCGTAAAGAAAACGCGGAGGAGGTGTGGCTGCTGGCTCCGACCAGCAAACCGCGGACGCGAGCCGGCGCCGTAAATCGAACTGCGAGATCGTAACTCACGGCTGCCTTGAACACGCGAGGAGAGTGTGCTATAGTCTGACGGACGGTCACGCCCGCGCAAGGTCGTTGTGAAAAGGAACAGAACACTGACGTGCTCCGGAAATTTTTCGTGTGAATAGAGCAAAATAAATAGAGAAATGCGGCTCGAATGCAAGTCCAAGTGCTATGTTAAATAAGGTCTGTTTTGTTATCAGTCAGTTCGTGTGTAGAGAGTGAGGCAGCAAGTACCTTGGCTGCTGCAGTTGTCTCTGTTGGAGTCGCATGTCAGGCGAACAGCCAGGCTAACATCTCCATGCAGCATATCATTAAAGCTTGTATATATATATATATATATATATATATATATATATATATATATCTGCTGTATACATCAAAATGTAGACAAAGAAATGTAAAGTGAATGAAGAAAAAATTATAGTGAAGCTAATAATGACAAAGCATCACTAGGCTGAGAGTTCAATAAACTTCGGTTCCAGCTTTCGTCCACAGCGCTACACAAATGTGAAATATACTTTGCAGGCTGTAGCAGTCGGTGTTAAGACAACATGGCTTTGCGCACACAGAAGAGTTACAGTAATATAAGGATCCCAGTGCACACACTCACGCACGCACACATACATTGCAGAGCCTACAAAAACATGTATGAGACTGTGGTGGTGGTGGTGGTGAGAGAGAGAGAGAGAGAAACGTCGTGGGAAAGGCAGGGTGGTTAACCCGAAAAGATTCTAGTTTGCTACCCTGCACTGGGGGAAGGGGAAATGAAAGGCGGAAAGAATAGGGAGGTGGTGGTGAGACGCTCAAATATAGCGTAGGTGTCTGGCTGAACAGATAAATACCGCATGAGATTCGTGACATGCCTTTGCAACGGAACACTATAAGAACGTGCACGAGTGCATAAGAAAAATAACTCAAGTATGCAATTACTTGCCTCCAAGCTGTGCTTTGGCTTATTCCATCGTATAGAATGTTACTTAGTGGATGTTAAAATTATAGGCAGTCCAAAGATTTACTTCAATGAACGTCAACCTAACTTCAACATACATTTCGCTCAAGTGAAGGCTGTTTCAAGTGAAATGTAAACACGTGAATCACTGAATTGACGTTTAAGAAAATTGTGTTTCTCTGCATACTGTCCCAGATAAGGTCCTTGAAATCCGTACTTGGAAGCATGTGTTACCGTATGCCGTGGCACATTCAACACGAAATTTCAGTGAGCAGCAGTCACTGTACTGTTTCTTTTTATTTATTTTTTTTTGCAAAAGGCTAACCCCGCAACTAATCAGCAAAATCTATTACTATAGATGTCGAACTTGCTGTTTCGTCCTTTTATATACAGCTGCAGGCTCTCCTCTTGATGTTTCCATGTAGTGTAGGCAAATATTAACGATTGATTATTTCTACGCCACGCGTGTTAGCGAACGTTGTTTTCAGTATCGGGACAATGTTTTTGAGCGAGTATAGTTTACTTTTTAACACCAAACTTGCACTACGCGTTTTCTTCCATAGTATACAATAAAATAAGCGAACCGGCTAGTGACATTTATAGGTCCTATGTCGTGCAGTAGACGGTAGTTCCTAAATGACTATGAACCAGCTGGAAAAGAGAAGGAGGTCATCTTTAAGAGACGCCTCGAGAATTATGCCCGACTACATTTAAATCGTGCAGCTCTTCGCTTCGCGAGTCGAGCGAGGCGCACACGATGCGAGGTGCCACACCAAACGTGCATTGCGTACGTGTGGGAACCATCTATACGGTTGCTGTTATTTTTTTCCCCGCAAGCACCAGTTTCCTGTCGCGACGTCTTTTCTATTTGCCTCGGTCGTCACGATAAATTCGGAGGCCCTCCCCCTTAAGCTGGACCAGGGTGATTAGCGCCCTTCCGGTCACAGGGTCACATCGGAAGTACATGCAAGCGGTTGATGACACAGCTCCGTACGATAAACGTTCGCCGCAGGGTGGTTCCTTCAGTCTGCCTATACAGGAAAATCGCTCTCAAGATAAAAGACTGTTTTTTTTTCATTAGCTGCCAACTTCCTGACATTTAGTGAACTTACGCTTAATCCCACGAACTCAGTGAGCAGGTAAGTGATATAGTGAGACGGTGAATGATCGTGGGAACCTTTGCAGTAAAAGCGTTCAATAGTTGTTTGGCCCTTGAGGGAACCCCTATAAGGAGCGCAGGTTTTCTACTAGAAGGTCACCCTTACCGACAAACCTGTCTTTATATGGTACATCATGAGATTTGTTGCAGCTGCACCGATGACTGGTCGGAGTTCTTGAAGATGCCGTCACTGAAGCGTATACGCAATCAGAGACGCTACGCGGCTTCGGTATAAATGGTCTCCGTCCTTAATTCTGACGCCCGAGGCGAGTTCGAGATGCCAGATCAAAGCGTTGCTGCAGCTCGCAATCGCCAATCGTGTCGATTTTTCACGACGCACCGAAACGTGCTCTCGTTAACCTAAAGACCAGTGGAAGCAAGCACGGATGCGCATACACTCCTCGGACAGACTCGAAGATTGCTGCGGCGTGAAAAATAAGTTTGCACGGGCTTCTGAACTATTCCCACAACCAGATGAGCAATGCCTATCGAGCGAGTCCTATACTTCTCCAGTGATGACTTCATTTGGCTGCCCATTGACCGCACTTAATTACTAGCAGTGCACAGAGCGGAAGAAACTAAAGAAAGAAAAAAGAATAGGGACGTGCTCTCATTACACAGGGGCTACTTCTGCAAATAGTATAATTATACGTCTCGGCGACGGCAAAGCGTCTTCGTCTCTTCGGTCTGTGTCTCTGGGCGATGGTTCGTGGATTCATCTTGACCCGTGGGAATCCACTCGAGCCGCCACGCTGAAAGGAATAAACAGCGGAGAGAGGGAAGCGCGTCTTCCATTGAACACGCGGCTGTGTAGCTGTACTGCAGCGGCGCCGTAAGCCGATTAGTCTGCTTCCTGTCGGGCGCAATTTGTTCTTCGCGAGGCGCTCCCCCGTGAGCTTGCTCGCGCGCGCTATCTCATGCATGATCTTCGCTTATACGCCGATCCCGGAGCGACTTCACGTCTTTGTTGTTAGATGCTCACCAGCCCCTTGGGCAAGGTGGGGAGGAGGGGGTGCTTGGATCGAAGGAAGCTTCTGAGAACGTCTTATATGCGCCGTTCCTAGTGCTCTTAACCACGGTATGAGAGGGATTGTATGATCGAACGAAAAGAACTGTGCACGAAAAGAAACGCAAACCACCTGCCCGTTGCCTATGGGAACGCAATATTCTAGCTGTAGGTCTATGTCGAATATGTACGGATGAAGAACGGGCACAGAAATAGACTGCTTTCAAGATAGCATTTTTTTTTTCGATTTTTATAAGTTGGATAAATTGTCCTGCGGCATTAAACGGGCGGCTCGTCCTACGTACATTACATCGTTCTGTTCAAATAAATAAAGCCAGCAGAGATGTATAGTGTGAACTATAAAACCACCGATGGTAGTACGTAGGGCTAGCTGGTTGGGTGTATATATATAGAAGGTGCATATATTAATTTTCGTGTTCCTACAAATTAGATTACGTGCAATATTTCGACCAATGCAGCCTTTAAGCAAACAAATAGTGACAAAAATGTCCATGCATAGGCGTTAATCGCTGCTTATAATCTAGCAGTGACAAGAGAAATCTGAAATATGCACACGTTTGTTGTAAATGTTTCCACTACGTATTCTCTGGAAGTGGCCCAACATCCCGAATATTACCTTGTTATAACTCATTCTTGTTTTCTGCCTTGATGACGCAAGTTCCGCGCGAGTTTCCATTACAAACGTTGTATTTTCCTCTACTTGCCATCTTTCCGGAAACCTTCTTTTCGCAAGCATGTCAACCAACCCTTTCGCACTAACAAAATCTACACTTCCCGTCGTTTTCGGGTTGAAATCGGCTTTCCAAGCTGTTGATCGATGCTAGTATCGCAGAGTCGAGAGCTATACGTGCTATATAGTAGACGTTGCAAATAGAGGCATCGTTTCGTTGATATCGTCAAGAAAAAAATAGAGAGATTACTGCTGAGACCCATCCCATGCCTTGTGTGCGTTATGCAGCGCATCCTAATTAGTATAGCCGAAGTTAAAAAGAAACCCAACGATCGAACGGCACAGGAAGATAGCACTTAATGCGCTCCTTAACTCCGCGCACGAGTCTAGCGGCGCGGGAGATGGCGGCCAGTTCTCGACTCGCGTTATCTCGGCACCGCCACCGGGTGGTGGTGGGTTCACGTCGATGCTGCCGGGCCGATTACCGCGCGGGAAACCCAATTCGCGAGGCGGCGGCCACGGAAGCACTATAGCCGTGTGAAGGAAGACGCAACGGTGTCCGATCGAGGGGCGCGCTTTGGGAAAAATCTCGGACACCGGAAACACGTGGATTGCGTCTCTCCTCCGGGGCGATGCGCCGCCGGACCGTCCGGCTATAGAGAAGGGAGGAGGAGGCGGGTCGCCAGGGCGCACGCGACGGCGCGAGCTAGCTATGGCTGGTCTGGTTGTGTCTGGGAAAGGCTTCGTTCGGGGCTCTTGTGAGAAAAACGGAAGGCCGGCGTCGTGTGAGCCAGCTCTCCGTTTATAGGCGCGCCTCTTGGGGGGTTAAAGCTCCCGAACGGCGTATGCGATTTGAATTTGCGCGTCCCGATGAGCGCGCGCGCTCACATGCTCGGCGGGGTCGCGTCGCCGCGGGTAGTCGACTGTATTATGGTCGCGCAGCGGCGGCGGAAACGGGTGGGCAGCAGATTACGCGGCCATATATGTGATCAACCGCGCGACGACGCCCGGGCCAGTTGGCTGCGCCTGCAGATCGCGTTTCGGTGATCACGGCCGACCACCGCCGCTGCTTTTATCTTTCCCTGGGAAGGCGATGGCTCGTGTAAGCTGTGGGAGCGAGACGAGAGAGAAGCGGTGCTCGGTGCTTTTCGTATATGTATATAGGAAGACGGCGGTGTTAGTGTGTGCGTGGTGTGGGCACGCTGGTTGCATATATCCGCGCGGTTTTACGCGTACGTGCGCGCACGTCCGGTGAGCCTGCAGGTTCGTAAGCGAGCTTATAGATACTCACGCAAGAAATAAGGGACAGAAAGGGCCTTGCGCGCGAAAGAGCATTGATTGCGAGTAACGAGTGCGACTTCCCTTCCCACCAATTGTTTTACGGTTGCTTTTTCGTCGCTCAGGAAGCCAGCCTGATACTTTATAGCCTCTTGTGTTGCATATGTATGAAAGAGCTAACTGAAACTTAGCGTGTGAAGGAGCCAGTGTGGCTTACTATATATGCAGTTGGGGGAACTGGGTATGCGCAAGAAGCTTGAACAATCAGTAAATGAATGCGTACTGAATAATTGCTAGCTTGCGTCACGCAACATACACAATCTTCTTTTCTCTATCTCTGGATTATAGGATGCAGTGGAGGACACGAAAAGGAAATATGAGATGCAGAGGTGAATTATTTTGAAAGTTCACGTTATGGGCATATGCCGCAAAATTCAGTGATCGGCTCGAGCAGTTGTGCTTTGCTTGATATTGAATTATGAGTGTTTATGTACTACAAGTTGTAACCCTCTCATTGCATTAAGATGCACATAATAGGCATGGCAAGCCAAAAATTTATCCACCACTTGCACTTAGCAGTTTGGTACGTGAATAAAGCGCGGCGTTACTTGAGCTTCTCCGCAATGAAGTACGGTCATCGAACCATTGTAACAAGAAAAAGGCCGCGACGTCCGCAAGCAGTGTTCAAAAACAACCGAGATCAAAAAATGCCAATACGAAAGGCAGTTGCATCACGAAGTCATTTTTTTTTCGCTGCAGAAACCAGTATAAAGGTAATGCCTTCACGCATCGCGAAAACTCGTAACATGGGGTTTCGAAAAAAAAAGCAACATGCTCGCCGCTTTGCGCGCTCGATGATGGCGGCGTTCGCTTTCATTCAAGCGGACGCCGCTGGCGTACACCTTTAACCCGTATCAATTACCGATTATCCCGATTCAGGCGGGGAGTCGAGCGCATCGCAGCCCGTCTGCCTGCGTTCCGGCTGCCTTCTTTTCGCACGCTCCAGTCACTTTGTCTTTTTCATTACGTTCCCCAACGAACACAAACGAAACAAAGAATAACGCATATTGTATGAAACAAATACGAGAGAGAGAGAGAGAGAGAGAGAGAAGAGACGGCAGCATTCCGGAACCAGGAACAAGCAGATGCACGTGCGGTTGTCCGCAATCGGCGGCGGCAAGCGTAGAGAAATCGGCGGGGACGACGCGGGCGCGTATCGAACTGCGCCCGCTCGCGCACGGGGTTGCCCCGGCGCACCCCTCCTCCACTCGGCGTGTAAAGCGCGCGCGCGCGCGTGCGTACGACAAGGGGTTTTACAACGGTGCGAGCGATGAGAAAGGCGTCGTGCACCGGAGGCGTGCCCGGCAAACATTGGCGGTTCACGGCGTCGTCGGCTCCGTGCCTTACCGTACGCGCTCTCGGACTTTGGGGGGGTTGGGATGAAGTCGAGGGGGGTGGGGGGAGACTTACACGTACCCGTACGGCTCGCGGCGTGCAACCAAACCGCACGTGGACTCGGCGTGCGCGTCTTAGCTGCGGGACCTCCGCTCCTTTTTTTTGCACCTGCCGATCGGTCGGGGCAGGTGCTCCGCCGATGAATTGGCCACGCGGCCCCCCCATGCGGGGGGGCTTCTTCGTTCGGCAGATGCCCACGCCGACGCAAAGCGCTGCTTCGATCGGCGTTCCTCATCAGTGGGGGAGGTATGTGGAAGAGGGTCCTCCACCGTGTAGGGCTTGCATATGCGATATATAGGAGCGCATTGCGTGCGATATGCTGGTCGAGAGTGTTGACCCGTGGCCGAGTGGGTCCTTGGGGAGGGGGGGACCGCCACCGACGCACTTTGCGCTAAGCATTCACACGTTCCTGCTCCTCGTGTGCGCCGCGGCGCTGATTAAGTTCGTATTGGACACGGCACCTTGGCAAAGCGACGGCTCTTAATGTAGCCGAAGGATAGGATGGCGTCGTGATATGATCCGTACAAGCTCAAGCAACCGGATCCCCACCGTCACCGCTCTGGCTGTGTTATTCAGCGGAGGCTGTACATTCGCGTATGCCTCTTCTGCGCAGCTGGAACAAGCGTTTTCGTCGCATTATACGGGCGCTGTGTTCGTACACTGTGGAAAAGCATGCTGTATGAGAAAGAGGCTTTCTGCTGAAGGATTCTTATAAGCTGCAGCCTCGATCAGGATTTTGATATTTCCAGGCGAACGGCCCGTGTAACCCCGTTATAGTACGCTGCATGTAGTGGTCGTTGGCCATATAAAGTTTCATACCAGACATATACATGGGCACAATGAACCAGCAGCTTTATTTTAAATAATTGCAGTGCTGGCGTACTGCTTGCAGTTGAAATACGAGCATTTGGGGAAATGCGCTGGCATTTGCTTTTCTTGCTTTGATGTTCTAAATCGCATGGACATAAGCGAATGGCAATTGGACTTCCTTAACATATGCACTATCAGGGCAATCTAATGCTAGGCGGATGTTTTATTGGCGCAACGATAAGGGAGCACTGAGATTAACGGAATCATGAGAACTGCGTGACGTGCGAACAGAAAAACGCCAGCAACAGCTACTCTGGAGACTGCTAGAATCTTTCCACTACCGGCTACACCACGAGCCAAAAGAGCTGGACGAATAACTGCTCGAAAGGGAGCTCGTGGAAGGTCGGAGTGCTTCACAGCGCTATAGCAGGAAACGAATGTGAAACACGAGACGTACTATCGAATCAGCCAAGCTAATGGATTGGAAAGCTCGCCGATATGCATTCGCCAGGCAGAAGCGCGTCCGGAGACTCGAAGACTTGGCCAAGCTTTGGCGACGTTTGCATAGGGCGACGACGCGCCGCGGCCCCAAGGCCGAGGAGGTGTAGCTTATGCACCTGAGCATGTACGAGGCAGACGCATTTCGCTCACTTGGCCGCGCCGTTGCCATAAACCGTGATGAGGCCAAAAGCACGGAGGAGGAGGAGGAGGAGGTCGGAAGCGTTGCGCGCTGGCGCATGCATGTGATACTCTGTGTGCAACCTATCGGTCTGCCCGAGAGCCTGATTCGGCATTCGCGCGCACCTCGGAACATCGTGTTCCGCACCGCTCCTTAGCGGTGGATGCCGCACGATTCCGCGAGTCGCGAAGAGACTACCCGGGCCGGCCAAACCACTTCTTTCTTGGCCCCAACTTAGGCGCACGTACGCACTTCTTCTTCGCCGCGCCGAGATTACGCGCGCTCCCCGAGCGATGCTTTTCTCGGGCGCCGAAGAATAAGAAGCAGGAGGGAGGGGGTGCTCGGCAACGGCGCAGCGTCCGATTAGGCGAGATGCCATCGAGCCACCTATTCGACCATAGCAGCCGCTCTCTTCGCGTGCGCTTCTTGACGGCGAGGTGCATCATCGCCCGCGGCCTGCGTCGCCGACGACGATCGTGCCCGGAATTCCGGCGGCGGCAGCCGATACGGCGCCTCGGGTGTTCGAGCTGCCGATAAGCGCGGACGCCCTTCCGCGCGGCCAGCGACCACGCGGGCCAACTCGTTCGCCGCCCGGTCAGCGAGAAGGGGGGGCCCTAATCCTTTAGCTTATCGTCGCCGCGACCGTGCTCGCCCGGCGCTATGGCCTCAGCGGGAGCTTCCTGTCCCGATAGCGTGCGGCGTTGGGCACGCTAACAGCAGCCGGGTTCTTCTCTCTTCTCTCGCGCATGTGCGCTGCCCAATTGGCTTCTGCCGTGCTATAGCACGCGCGCGACATTGCCCGTGGGAGAGAGAGGGGGGCAGAAAGAGCTGCTGGGGGGCAGGCGACGCGGCCATTCCACCAGAGCAACGCGGTTTGGGTAGACCGTCGTTGCTCTCTGGGGGGATATGGGGGCGCAGTTACGCGCTCTCATGATAGAGATAGCGCGAAAATGTGCCCGACGATCTTGTCATCCCGTGACCATGGATGCGAGCCGATCTGTGCGCGACCAAAAAAGTTCGCGTTTGCGACATGTTTTTCCTCTCCCTCTCTCCCGCATCCCTGTGCGCGCTCTTGCGCGAGCTCCTGGAATTCGACGACGGCCGCGGTGATGGAGAGGAGCTCAAGCGACATCATCGCTTTCAGGAGGAGGCGGTTCCTGGGAAAAGCCGTTCGCTGAGGAATTCAGCGGCTATCTCTTTCTTTATCATTTACGTTATTATTTTTTCCCCTTCCGGCACGCGATAACTCTCGATTTGCTTGAGTCATAAGGGGGAAGGTTTATGGTCAGGACAGACCGAGAAAACGTGATGCATCTGACATAGAAGAGGTTATCGCATGGGCTTATCCCGCACTGCATGCAGACATTGCCGGCAGCAGTTTTTCAGCATTATAGCAGAACGACTCGATGTTTCGATAACTATCGCGTTGCGTATTTCGCGTCATTACGCATGTGCAGACGAGGTTGAGCTTTTACGCGCATATAGGTAGCTTAACCCTGCTGCGTTCATCACCCTAATTTACAGCTCTGTATTCCGTCCGACCTTGCACACTTCTAGTCCGTCTATGGCTTGGAGTAGCATTTTCAAATGCGTACTCCTTTCTTATCGGAATGGACAAAAGCCCACTTTGTGACTTCTGCGGGTGCAACGAAACAATCGCGCACCTTCTTTGTGAGTGCCCTCATTTCAACCCACAGAGAGCAGCGCGATAGATCAACTGGACAAACGCCAAATAACGGAAAACAACATCCTTGGAAATTGGCCTACACGAACAACAGGGCGAGCCGCCCTGAAGGCACTGCTGCGTTACTTTAAAAGACACGGGACTCAGTGACAAATGTGACTCTATACTGTGTGACGTAGGATGGGACGTTGACACTAGGCAACACTAGAACGCCTTCACAGACTGCGTGACAGTGCCCACAGAAACAGTTCTGTTTTGTGTGAGTGTGTGGTTTTCTTATTTCTTGTTCATTTTTTATTATTCTTTTTCTCTCTCTCACCTATCGCATCCTATTACCCCTCCCCCAGTACAGGCTAGCCAACCAGAGATAATCTCTGGTTAACCTCCCTGTCTTTCCTCTGCCTTTGTCTCTCTCTCTCTCTCTTATAACGATGTTTCCGGCGTCTTCCTATGACATGAACCATTACCCTTGTTGACCTATCCCGCGGCAAGCGTTGGCAAACGTTACACGGCTACATCGTTGTGAATCCGTGGTTCTGTGCACAGCCGCTTGGAATGACAAATTCCGACCGCATGTAAACATCCTACTGCTCCAGTCGCTTGTTCTAAAACAATAGCGTTAATGATCTTGATCGAAGCGCAATTTCAGCTGCTTGGCGGCCATCACCCATATTCACAGCACACTTCCCAGAGCCTGCACGCATGAACAGTTTCTTCTAGAGGAGGAGGTAAGTGTGAGAGCTTGACCAATAGACGATCCTGCAAAGAACAAACGTCGGCTTGTGTAGCGTCCGTTTGTTTGCTCAAGGCTGTGTAGTCGGCCGCGTACTGCCGGCAGCCAGCGGGCAGCATGAGGCGTGCAATCGTCTTCGACGCCTGGCTGTTCCTGCACGCCTACCGCGACCACCGCGGGGCCACCGCGCGGCCGCGTTCTTCGCAGGGCCGGCCACGCCGCGCAAGCATGTGTTGCGAATGCGTGCCCCTGTTTGTGCGTGCATGTGTGCGTATATATATATATATATATATATACGCACATACGTCATAACTGCGGCGGCAACCGGGCGCAAATGGCGCTCCGGCGTGCCATCACTTGGCTCCCGGCGGGCAGATTTGGCGCGCGAGAAACTATCATCGCGGAGTCCGCGCTAACCGGATGATTGGCCTCGGCCGAGGCGACGGCGGCGCACTGGCGGGCGAGCACGCAACCTGTTATCAGCCGCTTGCGATCGCCGGCTGCTGCTCGCAGCCTTGCGAGCGTGTGTTTGTGCGCGCGTGTAATCGCGCTCGGCTTGCATGCATGCATGCGCGCGCATGCAGCGGCATGCCGAGCCTCCCGTATGTATATCTCTTACCACCTCCCCGACACGACCGCCCTTTGGGCGCACGCGTGCTACGCAGGCGCGGCTACCAGGTTTCGCGCCGCAAGCGGCGAGCGAAGGCGCTAATTCGCCACGGCTTGTTGCGTGCCGTTGAAAGCTGGGTGCCGCCGCCGCCGACACCGTCGTGGCTTCTGTAGAACATGCAGGGGCAGATGGGCCCGCCGAACCAAGCGCTGGAGATAAACTGCACGCGTATAAGCACCGTGGATAGTTGGCGAAACTTGTGCAGGTGATTCGGACGCATCGATCGGCCGTTCGGAAAGGGTGGAGGTCTGAGAGTGTTGACCTGTCGGCCGGGCTTGGTATAACCCTTCTTCCTCGGTAAACATCTCTATAATACCAGGGAACCGGTTCAATGCCTGCTTCTGGCGGGTATGGCGCGATGTAGTTGCGCCAAAGCGTTTGACAGAGATAGCCGAAAGACAGTGCGACACAATTTGCGAATACGTGCGGTTCTTTCGGCTTTACGAGCGATGCAGCAGATACGATAACGTGTTGCCGGAAGAAAAAGACAGTTGTGGGTGATCTGCATCCCATGTGAGCAGGCAGGCCTTGCCACAATGCTAACAGGTTGGGGTTCCAACAGTTTTAGTTAAACATTGCGAAGCCTTTACAGGAATGAAGAGTCAATAGAGCTGAAGAACCCGTTCACAGGTTCGGTATTTCTTTGCTGTGTAGTCTCCTCAGGTAACAGAAAAAGCGTGCAAAAAATAAAAAGATACGTGAGAGCGAACGAAACTTGTAGAACAAATCCCGTCCGTCATTGAGCACCCGCGCAAGTCAGTTTCGTCAGCGACAATATCGCTTGCTTGTGGGTGTCGGAATGCAGTTATTTAGTCGTTCTCATAAAACCAAATATCCAGCACTCTGTCGGATATCTACAGCAATGAAAGCGACTCCCATATTCACAAACGCGTCACGACTCGATATATTCCACGGCGCCGCTACATCGGCCGAGCAGCGAGCGTTTCTTATTTCGAAACTATAGGATATGAAACGGTGAAGTGAGTTATTGGAGATGAGCAACTAATTCAATCAATAGGCATCGCCACCTTCGACTCGGTGGAGTCGATGCACATTTGTTAATACCACCGTGAGTTTTGTGCAAGCCCATTAAATGATGTACAGACTACGCCAACATGAAGAGCAACACAATCTGTGCTCAGATAGCGATTCATGCAAAAGTGGGAGTCGAAATCTCAGTCACTATATTTGCTGCACACTTCTCACGTCGAATAATCTTCCTCGTGGATATTTTCTTACTTCAGCGCAGGAACAAGAAAAATTACCGGCTTTAAACGTAAATCTCGTGTCCACCCCCCTGCCTACCCACCCTCTTTACATCTACGCATGCCCCGCGTACAAGGCCGTTCGTGAGCAATTCTGTGAGCAATTGGTCTCGACACACAAGCACCTGCCAAAACGCGCCGGACACGGAGCCAAGCGACGGGAGGAAAATTAAGTTCGTCGACAACGAAGACCGGCCGCGGTCTCTGACCCTCCTGCCGGTGGCCAGCGATGCACTAACGAGCGCTTTGTGCGCGCTTGGAGCGCGCTCGCGGTTTTGTTCCTCCCCGTGCAAGCGCGCCAGCGCGGGTATAGGGCGGGTGCCGCCGGAGGCTGGCTGCTGCGGGCGTATACGTAGGAGAGGAGAAAGGTGGGGTTAGCGCCGCCGACCTTAATCAATTGCGACGCCGCGTGCGGCTGGCGCGCCGTGCCGATGGTCCGATAGCGGTGGCATTAACGCTCGCCCCGCGCCGGGGCCACAATGAGTCGGCAATTAGAAGCGCCGACTAATTAGCACGTACCCTCTAGCGCCACGCAAACCCCCTCCCCTCCCCCTTCGCTATACTTGCGGGGCCGGGGGCGCGCCGGTGTGTCCGTTGTGAGTCGCCGCGCCACTGCGGCGGCGTTGCGTCATGTGGAACATGCATGCACGCCACGTGTTGTTAACAGAGAGACAGACAGGCCTGGTGCAGAGGGGGGGGGGAAGCGAAGAAAAGGAGAACGAGAAAAAAAAAACACAAAATTGCGCCAGGGAATGCGTGCGTGTGTGCGTGCGCGCGCGAACCAAGCCGAGCGTTCCGGCTGAATTGGTTGCTCCCCTCTTCTAACGCCCGTTGCCCGAAATGCGGCGGCTTCCGCTCTGCCCTTTTAGTGCCTGAGCGCGCGCGCCAAGCTAGCTCAGTGTTCTCGGAGAAGAATGGAAAGAAAGTGTCGGTGCCCCGCCACACACACAACAGAGGACCCGTTCGTCGGCGTCGTCGTCTCGACATTGCAAAGAGCGCTCGAGCACGTTCACTCACTCGCGCGCGCGCGCTGTGAGCAAAACGGATGAATATCTGTATACTGACACTCCGGCGGCTTCTCTTCCTTTTCCTTTTTCTCGGTCTTGCGCCTTCGGTTTCCCCCGTCGCTCGCGCTCCCATTGTCTCCCGCTATAGCGGTGTTTTTTCTCCTGCGTATGTAATCAGCGAGACGCGTGTGTGTGCGAGCACAGGCGCCGAGGCTTTCGGAGTGGAGCCAAAGACCAGCACGCGCCGATCCAAAGCGGTGATAGGCACCTGCATACAGAGCGGACTGAGCTGAGCGCTTTGACAGTTTTTTTTTTTTTTTCGGAGCGCTAAAGGAAACGCGCCCGTTGTTGTGCCTTTTACGCCAACTGCCAACCTTCGGCGCGAAATTTGCATGCGACGACTTTTCCGGGTCATTTCCTAAAGTGCCCCCCGCTTTCTTATTCCAGCTACACGTTGCCTCAAAGGCGCCGTAAAAAAATAAATCTATAGTACCACATTTCGGGTGATGTCAGATCCACTGTGAGCGCTCGAAAACAAAGGACGGAAAATTTGAACTGTTATACTTCAGTCATGTATACTCGTATTTAGTGATTTCAGCTGACAGCCTCTGGTCAAGAGCATTAATTACGCCCTTCGAATGCTTCCGTTCACAAGAAGGCTTTAGAGTACGAGAGCTGACGACGTATCTTAGTTGATATACAGTAAGGCTTCATGTGAAGGACATTATCCCATTCTTTTCTTATGTTCTGGTCTCGTAAAAACCACAGATTCTCGCGTCTGACCACTCTGAGATGGTCAGAGACAAGTTTACTCAGGATCCCAAGTAATCGCATCACACGTGGCACATCTTTCAAGTAGCGTACATATGTTTTTCACAGGGCCTCGCCGTTCGTTATCTTACAGTCGGTACGTTCCACACCTCTTCTTTATGAAAATTTGATTTTCACGTTGTTCTTCTCGCGTAATTTTCCATGCAGCTTGTGTGTAAATAATTCAATGCAGCAGCGAGAGAGACATCGACGAAGTGCTCCTCTGCATCGAAACGTCGAGCCTATAGGTGGCAAACTAAACAGAAACATTTCAAACACAAATAGCCGTCGGCACTTTATGTACGCCACCTATTGGGCATTGGTGCATACTTTATGTATCTCGTAGAAAGCTGGTGATGAATTTGTTGACGTGGTGATTAATCTTCGTGAACCTTAATCATGACATCTTTCGTACGAAGTTTGGCGGTATAGATTTAGGTCACGTTCGAAGTGCACTAAACCATATCGAGCCAATGTGCACCACCAACCTTCGCGGCTAGTTTCGATGGGGGGGACTGGGCACTGGAACCAGTGAAAAGTGCAGAACAGCTGTCGCCGTAAGACAGCATGTATAGCGTCCTTACGCCAATGAAAAATACCAGAGGAGAACAATGTCTCGCGCGGGCTTCGACCTTTTGTGCCGACCCGACTCGCCCGACGAGCTCGGCATTTCACACATGCGCTCATCGATTAGGAACAAGGGGAATAGCTAATGAATTAACGACTCCGGAAACCGGCACTGCCGCAACAAGTAAACCCACCTCGCCTCCCCCATTCCTATAGCCTTCCCTCGTCCAGTGAATGCAGAGAAGATGGAGCACTCATTATTTCTGGTGGCCCCGCCACTGTATACCGGGCGGCTGTCAGCGTCGCGAAACGAAGCCGCCGGCACCGGGCGTGCAAACGCAGCGGCGAGCGCGCGGCGGAAGCTCCTACATGTCGCTCGCTGTTTCTCGTGTTCATTGATATGGTGATACCGGTGCTCGTCCTTACAGGCACGCGGGGAGCTTCCGGAGAAGGCAACAATGACTGAGCGCGCATCCATTGTTCGCGGGGAGCATTAAACGAGCCGGCACTGCATGTATGCGAGCACGTATGCCGCGCGGTTGGTTGTGGCCCGCGGACTCTTCTTTCTTTTTTTTTACAGTTCTGCGCTTCTCTCTCGGCACAGGCGCCGGAATTAATTGCTACACGCCAGATCGCGTTCGCTGGCCGCAGCTCATCGCGAGTGGTTTGATGTCGTGTAGTATACGGCGAGCTGTGTATACACGGTAGACGAAATCTGTGCCTGGGTGAACCGTGAAGAAGGGAAAACAGAATAAAAAAAGGGGAGTGGGGGTAGGGGTAAGGACGAGGCGATGTTGCGGAAAGACAATTGCGATGTTTTAATAAGTTTCTCGCGTTCTGCTCGACGCTGACAAATGTTTGTGTACGAACGCGACAGTTCTGTGAGATTTTAAACCGCATAGACGATGAAGTAAGTAACATTATCTTAACAAAAATCGTTGCGTTTGAAACTCAGTAGTGCAGGTTTTCTGAGCAACTCCGTGCAAGGAACGTTCAAGGTCACTGTATCGAATTCGTTCAAGCTAGAAGACTAAGGTACACAGCATGGTGTCATAATGTGAGAGAAGAATGTCGATAGCTATAAAGGAATCGTGACTGAAGTTCGAATCATACACCTGCCTTATTCGTCATAACTCCGCCTACGAATCACGACTCTAGAAATTGAATAGATATACCAAAGAACAACATAAGCCATCCTCTATCAGTCTCTCTCCGGAACACTGAACTTCACCGCCAAACTCATTTATGTCACCTATGCCACTGTAGTTGCTTGTGTGGGTTCTGTTGCGTGTGCATGTGTCATTTCATCCATCGTCCATAACATTTGGAGCAGGATTCAGGTCATATGACCAGACAAACTGCTCCAGTAGATGGCCGGTCTTTACACTTGGCAACTACCTTGTCCTGCCTCCTTTTTCTCTCCTTCGACCATGAAAGAAAGTCTCTCTGTCTGTCTGGCACTAGTAGACCTTAACGCCAAAAGGCAAAGAGCGTGCTATAAAACTGACTGCTGCCAGTGTTGCTGTTGACCATGCACTATGATAGTGACATTAGTCCATAGTCTATCATGTATTACGTCTTTCTGCCATGGTGTTGTATGTCTTCCAGCGCTAGTCAGACTGTTGAATCTACAGGGCAGGATAGGGTAAGAGCAACGGAAAGCAGTGACCCATACTGAATTGAATCAGGATAGTGCAAGAATGCCTCAAAGTCTGTGTCGAGAAGCCGCGCGCAGGTTGCGAAGGTTGCGAAGGTCACGAAGGTCAGGCTGTCATCTTGTTCTCAATCAGGTTTATTCGTAGCGCTTTGGTAGACACGCCGCTTTGACTGTGGGAATGAAATTCCTAGCACGAAATGAGGACATGGAAAAAAAAACCGTTTAAGCATGAAAGCGTCTCTAAGACAAATGGAGGCTAAGAACTCGCCTTCGGCGCTTCATATCGTTTATAAGTAACGCGAAGATGGAAAATCACTATCAGGCGACAGGTGGGATGGGTACACGAAGCGCAACTGTAGGAAGGAACGTCAACGGGCATGCTTTTATCGGCTCAAAAACGTACTGACATAACGCCACCCTGCAATTACGACGGCCACTTTTGTGCATTCAAGAAATGCTAGATTCACTTCCCTATAGTAAGTTTCGTCAGCCGTTGTGTCGAGAAATAATGTTTCGCAGTTAACTGCCGTTTGTCAAGGGATGTCTCAAGTTCTATTACGCAGTGGTTCATGTGCCATTAATGATTTTATGTTATTGCTGGCTGGTTTCTCCTGGGTGAAATTTTGGGATAGCCGTTCCTTCAGTGGCCAAACCTCCCGAGCTTCTTGGTTATAGTAAACAACTCCGTTGCGGTAGTATAGTATGAATTTGACCTCTAACTATTTCTCCTAGTTAGATTACGTTCCAATTAAGCTTCTGACAGGCGTATAGAAGGCGAGCCTCGTAATGGAGGTCAGCACTCGGGGTTTTACTTGCTCAAGAAGCCTGATGACTCGTTCAAGTGCGTTTGATAAACAAGCAATAAATGTTCAGTTGCTAGTCCAGCGGTCTTTGGTGTGTCATCTTCCCTTCTGTCCATGTAAGTGCTTTCTGCTGGAAACCTTCCTTGCTACGTGCAACCAGCGAGCTCAGGAAAACACTGTTCCGATGGTCACATCAATGTGGTGCGTCCCTATATGGCAGCCTAATCTTCGTGGAGGGCCCCGGATTAATTTTAACCGCTTGGATTTCTTTCCAGTACAGAGCATAGTACACGAACTTTTTTTTTTCTTTTTTGCATTCCACTTCCATCGCAATATGACACCGCCGCGGTCAGGAATCGAACCTGCGACCTCTTGTTCAGCAGCAGCACGCCATAGCCACTGTGCCACTGCGAAGAATACCCGTAACATACTCCCATCTGGAATCCTCTGGACGTATAAACGCGCGTGCACAGCCTTTTTGACAAGCCTATATGTAATATATAGACACGCCTGGGAAGGCTTAGGAGTGAGGATCAACGGCGAATATCTCAGCAACCTTCGGTTTGCAGATGACATTGTCCTATTCAGCAACAATGGGGACGAATTACAGCAAATGATTGAGGACCTTAACCGAGAAAGTATAAGAGTGGCGTTGAAGATTAACATGCAGAAGACAAACATAATGTTCAATAGCCTGGCAAGGGAACAAGAATTCAGGATAGCCAGTCAGCATCTAGAGTCTGTAAAGGAGTACGTTTATCTAGGTCAATTACTCACTGGGGACCCTGATCATGAGAAAGAAATTTACATAACAATAAAATTGGGTTCGGAGTGCATACGGCAGGCATTGCCAAATCCTGACTGGGAGCTTACCACTGTCGTTGAAAAGTAAAGTGTACGATCATTGCATTCTGCCGGTGCTAACATATGGGGCCGAAACTTGGAGGTTAACAAAGAAGCTCGAGAACAAGTTAAGGACCGCACAAAGAGCGATGGAACAAAAAATCTTATGAGTAACGTTAAGAGACAGGAAGAGAGCGGTGTGGATCAGAGAACAAACGGGGATAGACGATATTCTAGTTGACATTAAGCGGAAGAAATGGAGCTGGGCAGGCCATGTAATGCGTAGGATGGATAACCGGTGGACCATTAGAGTTACAGAATGGGTACCAAGAGAAGGGAAGTCCAGTCGAGGACGGCAGAAAGTTAGGTGGGATGATGAAATTAGGAAATTCGCAGGCGCAAGTTTCAATACGCTAGCGCAAGACAGGGGTAATTGGAGATCGCAGGGAGAGGCCTTCGTCCTGCAGTGGACATAAATATAGGCTGATGATGATGATGATGATGATGACGATGATAGGTAATACACTGTAAATCGATTTACATCCTTAACGATCCTTAAGCGTGTTTTTCGTCTATAACTTACACTCTTACCTCTGTAAGGGTGTAAGGGTACGAGATATATAGACAGAAAACACTTTTAAGGGTGTAAATCGGCTTACAGTGAAGATGTAGTGAACGCTGCCTTTGCCGCCTGCGCTATCGCCTTCGGCCTGCTTCAGTGTTCTGCATCTGCGAGATATAGCTCCGCGTGGCACCACTTTTAAACCTTCGAGCCTAAGCGCGCCCCGGTCGGTATATATGCTGCCGTGGCGTCGGAACGACAATCGGCAGCACACATAACAGGGTTGCGGCGGTATGCGTTCACCGCCCACAGCCACGTCCACCGGCTAGTATACTTTGCGCGAGGTCACGCAAGAACAAATATATTTTATGAATATTGGCAGCGCAGAAGACAATAACTTTGTGCGGGAAGGACAGGGCTAGCTCCAGAGAGTTTGGGGTGATGCAAAGACGTTTGATCAGTGCTTCATTTTCTGTCGCCATTTCTGATATGTATATGGAAAGAAATATCTTAGAGAAGGGCCGTTTCATGTACTTCGCCTGATTTTTTTCATTCCTGAAATCTTCAGTTTTCTTCCTCCGCGACCCTCCTCTTTTATATAGTCATGAGGGTGGTTGTTCAGCATGCAGTTGCAGAATTTGTTTCACGGCAGTTTCCTTTCTCAATTCTTTGTATATTATGTTGTTTTCCTATCCTTTCTCAGTTTTTGTCCAATGTTTCCTTCACTTTCTAAGCAGAGCTAGATCTCTTCTAACTTAATGAGACTTTTAGCCGATCCCTCATAGTGATTACGCGCCATATTCCGAGGGAAACCAAACCGAACATCGTCGCCTGCATGGGTATTGAGCGCCGCCGGTCCACTATCACTGCAGCCTGCAGACACAGGGTGGCGTCAGCACTGAGGTCACCACTCAGTCACGTTGTTGTCCGGCTGTCGACAAGAGATCAAGAGGTCGTCAAAGGCTGCATCTATACCCCGGTGATTAAGACGCGTGGTTTTCAGGGCTCGCGGGTCGTTGTCCACACGCCATACGGTCAGGCGGGAACGGGACGGCCCGAGCGGATAACCGCATCCAAATGACGGAGTCGGGTCGCACATACCGCAATGCACCACCAGTCTGATCTTTTGTTTTGAGTCGCGATCCTTCATCCATCTTCCGAGGTATAACGCGCATCGCGGGAAGAGCGGACGAGAAGGGGTTTCCGAACGAAGCGCACAAATCCCACGCGCGATGCGAGCGTTATTTTTCCTCGGCGTGTTTTGATCGCGTACGGGGATGCGGTCGAATGCGTGTTTGTGACGCGCGCGCCCGAGCCATGGCTTTCCTGCTCGCGGTGTCGCGTTGTCTGCGTGCGGGGGGCCTTAAGCAGCGCAAGGCAAATTGATCGAGGATTCATCGCGCGGACACTCAGACAGCCCAGCGGCGTAATCCCCACCCTTCTCGCATGAACGTCAGAATCGCGCGCGAGAAAACAGTGACTGTGCGGTGCGCCACGGCTTTGCATCTCGGACGAGCGCGTGTGTTCGCCGCTGAACTACGCAACATGACAATCACACGAACGCGCGCGTTCGGACCCGCCTATATACGTACGTGACTGACCCCTGCGCGACGACTGTGGTGTCCGCGCTGTATCACTCTGCATCTTGTTCCACTTAACTCTTTCAGACGCCAATGAATACTGTTGACTGAAAACTTGCTTTCATTGTATTTCTCGCGTATTGAGAATCATAAAAAGTATCCAGCTGCAGAATAGATTAAGAATTTTCAACTCGTTAGTCAGTTTTGTCAAATTTACAGAACATGGACTTCGTGCGAAAAGCTCACTACAGGAACATTACATATGAGAACATCAGCTACGCATTTCATGTCTATAGCAGGCTTGAAAAGCACCCGTCCAGGCACTTGAAAATTATGCCTGATGCGACACACTGTTAAAAACAGTGAAAGGAGTACACCCACTACATACAAGGACATACTCGCACCGAGCAAGTACATGCAACTGTCCGCCTTCCAGATCGTTTTACTAAAACATTTTGAACCCGTTGTTCAAACTTGCCACACTATTTCAACCAGAACAGTTTCAAGATGTATGCGACACATTTTAAGCACCATTACTTTCATAAATGTTATCGCTGTTGACACACTTTCTTGGCGTGCCTAAGTACACAGCGTCTTATCGTCTATTGACGGTGTGATCGACCTAGTATCTTCTGTCCAACAGGAGAAAAGACGCCGTCGTATGGTATGTGCAATATTTATGGATATAAAAGGTACCTACGACAATGTCTTCCACCATTCGATTCTTCAGGCGCTTGAAGATATCGGAGTTGGTGGTCGGATGTTTGCGTGGCTGAACAGTTATCTCAGTGGCCGCACCATTTTCATGTCCACTACGGATGGCAAAACTGATAGACATGACGTTCCCAGGGGTGTTCCGCAGGGTGGCATCCTTACCCCTATTTTGTCCAATGTTATACTGGTGGCTCTTGCAGACGAGCTACCTGACACAACGCATATCAGCACGTACGCGGATGACATTTGTATCTGGTCATCTGGGGTCACACGCCCACAAGTGCGTGCAAGGTATTCAACTTGCGGCTACCATCACTGCGAAGTATTTGCGCCGTAGAGGCCTACAACTCTAAGAAACTAAGTATGCAGTGTTGGCATTCACGCGCAAATCAATGCCACGATATCCCATCGTTGTCCACGGAACGGCGCTCTCTTTAGTCACCCACCACAGATTTCTCGGTGTGATAATAGACCGCAATCTTTCTTGGACAAAACATGTTACTGCGCTTAGGGCTGAACTGACTAACTTCATACACGTTCTTCGGGTTATATCTAAACTGAGATGGGGCCCTTCTGAACTAAGTTTGCTCCAAGTGTACCAGGCACTTTTTGTGGGCTACATACGCTACAGTATGCCTGTGCTATCTAACATGGGGTCATGTTGTATGCGCACGCTGGAGAGCTTTCAGGCAGAAGCACTGCGGATATACCTTGGCTTGCCACGCTGCACGTCAACTAAGGGTACAATAGCGGAAGCACCGGCTTGCCCAATCGACTTATACAGGTCTTGTGAACCTGTGCGAACTTATGTTCGCCTGGTGACTAGACACTCGCACCATCCTTTGTCAACACTTCCAAGAACCAACCTTGACTGTGCTTTTTCTAAAGCAATTGCACGCCACGCAAGCATCATACCTGCAAAGTTCCAGGCCACCAACATCCCCGAGACACCTCCCTGGATATTACCGAGACCCCTATAGTGAGGCTTCAAATACCCGGAATCACGAAGACATCCCACGTTTCTACCATTGGCTTGAAGCAGGTCACCCTGTCCTATATAGTTACATCCTATAGTGGGACTGTGCAAGTATATACCGATGGTTCGGTCACACCATCTGTCACAGCGGCAGCATTTGTTATCCCGCAACTTGGAATTCGTCGGCGATTCCAATTGGACCACAAATCGACATCTACGGCTGCGGAACTTGCGGCAATACGGGAGGCTGTCCGTTTTATGATAACGCAGACACCTCCTAAATGGACGGTGTTCTGCGATGCCAAATCAGCGCTACAAGCATTACAATGCTTTTTAAAGAAACGACCATATTGCCTGCTCGTGCTATAAATCGCTGAACTTCATCACAGTGCCGAGCTAGGTGGCCACGTGATCACTTTTCAATGGGTGCCTAGTCATTGTGGTGTGATTGGCAATGAACTCGCAGGCAGTGACGCAAGATCGGCACTCTCTTTCTCTGATGAAGTACGAATTGCATACTCGCCACCTGACACCAGCTCAGTGATCAAGGCACTCATGCAAGACCTCACGAAGGCATACAGAGCCCATGCTGACTACATCCACAGACGCCTAAATATGATCGACCCAGACCATAAATTCTGTTTGCCCCCGAAGGTTAGCGGAGCAAAGCATCACTGCTACACAGGATTCGGCTGGGCGTTGCTTTCACCCGTCGCTACGCACACCTCACCGGTCAATCGAACAGCCCCGATTGTGAACACTGCCAGACGCCTGAAACTCTGGAACACATATTCTGCGATTGCCCAGCATATACGCTGGAGAGAAGGACGTTGGAAGGCTCCCTAGCCAGCGTCGGCAGGCAACTACTATCGGAGGGCGCTATTCTCAGCCCATGGCCTGACACTGCAACTTCAATGCGGGTAACTAAAGCACCATTAAAGTTTCTCCAGGACACGAAGCTAGACGAGCAGCTCTAGTAGGGCCACCGTCTAATGTACATAAGCACTCACCACTCCTCTTGTCATCATCATCCACCACAGTACTTTCACTCCCCTTCCCTCCTGCCCAGTACAGAGTAGCAGACTAGAGCACACTAGCTCAGGTCGACCTCCCTGCATTTCATATCAATAAAACCTATCTATATCTGTATTAAAGGGTTAAAACGGTGCTGACTATGAGCGGAACAATTTTGGAGAGGCTCACTTACTGAAATGAAACGGCATTCTACATAAAATCGGGAAATATATGAAATGGCGTCTCATATATTTGAACTTATTTTACTTTAGAATTACACATAATAAGTATGTGGGCACACACATTTACTGGAACGCTCACTTTTGAAAAACTGTGCCTGTAATTTAGGCCAACTTGCACTGGCATGTTTATTTGTTTCAGTGTAGTCGGCCTCCGCTAGCTGAAACATGCACATTCTCGCCGTATTTTCTGCAATAATTGTTCTGCAAATAGTTCAGGAACAATTATTGCCGTTATCTCCTACACACACGTGTGAATGTCATGATCGTTAAAAAGTTCCTCAGTAAAAATCAACTTCACTGGGAAAGTTCTGCACTAACGCTTTCAAGCGCACATGCTAGATGTCACTGCCATCACAGACACTGTCGCCTTCAAAAATGTTGTCCCTGATATTGTTTAGTTAGCACTCTTCTCTGTAATGCCTTCACGGCTTTGAAATTCAGTAAATAAATAATTAATTGTGTAGTTAATGCTGACTGATGACTGCTCAAAGCGTATTCATTTAACAGGTATCCTGATACAAAAGCGCCACTTAGGATATATTTCGTCTTGAACCCTGCCACGTAACATAATGCCTTTTTCATCGTTCTGGCCCATCGTGCATTAATAAGTACTGAGAAAATGATAACTGAAACCAAATGTATTCATGCGAGATTTTGCGCAATAGTAACTTGCTATAGTAGACAGACCTTGCACGCTGACGAGATTCGATTGCGCAATTACAGCCTATGTGAGTCAGTGCAATAAATGCCGATGGTTAATCAGTGGATTTGATTTAATTAACGAACTTGTTGGTTATGATTGCCAAATTCCAGACGTCTACCACCGTCAACATGTTGCCGCAAAAATAAACTGTATATCCACCGCGTTGTGCGGGTTTAAGTAGTCTCTCCACTAATGTCTGGTTTATAATAGAACAATGAGCAGCACTGCATAAGCGTTCTTTCAAATGAAAAAGCTCCACGAATAGCTCTAGAGTTGCTGCAGAGCTGGTTCGTTTATTATTTGCCGTAAAAAAGCATGTTTTGTTCAAGCTGACGGGACAGCAGCCTTTTCCCACCCCGCCTGATGTTATGTGCGCTGCATGAAATGAAGCACTCTGCTATGCCATTACTATATATCTTGTGTCCTATGCTGGTGCATCGGATCGCGTATCTCTGCTCTCGCATGAGCCGTAATTGGGTAGCAGAAAGAGTAGAACGCCGTTTCGATTAAAGCACCTTCAACCCATTGTCTGCAAAACACATCTGTGACGACTTTAACATGGCAGGTTCAGATAGGCACGAAGGTCAACTGCAAGCCAGCTTTAGTCCGCAATGAACTGAGTTAATCCAGCGCAGGTGCTCGTGGCGATTGGTGCATGAACTTTCTGTTCCACCGAATTGAAAATAGTGTAAAAAGAAAAGGAAAATAAAATGTCAGACATACAGCTTTGAAACAAACGTGCACCTACAAACCTGAATACGTGCGCTTGAAACTAAATGCAAGCGGAAATAGAGAGAGAAAGAGAGGGATCGTGTAAGGGAGACTAGAAATCTGTGAAATTCAGGTCTGCTTTGCCTCCCGTAGCCGAGCGCGCTGTTGCGGTTTTCGTTTGAGCTCGTGGCTCGTCTAAACAGGAGGTCAGTGATCGTCGCGGCGACCCAATTAGCATAGCGCACGTCAAAACCTGGCTGATGCACAAGTGAACAAGTTTTTGCAATCGCGCCAGCTTCTCCCCAGAGTTTAAACTAATGGTCGTCCGGCGAACCTTACTGTCAGTGCAGTTGAATAATGCGAAAGCAAGGATAAAGAGAGAGAAAAACGGCAGCCTGGTGCTGTGAAGGGTTGAGGTTGAAGCTTTGAATTGAGGCTTATAGGGCAGGTATCTGCCAGGTAATGGAAAGCAAGCTCCGTGTAATTAAATCTGTATTTGAGCACGGCTGCATAGAGTGAATTTAGTGGGGAGCGGGCTGGGCGTGCGTCGATTGGGCCGAAGTGCATAAGATTAATTATACCCACTGAGCGCCGGCTTTAAAGTTTTGCACCGAAATTGAGCGGGTCGACTCAAGTTAACACCTATACGGCGCACTGGCAGCCTTGTGCCTTCCAACTGTGCCGAACAAACGAAAGCCATGTAGCTATGCATTTAATAGCTATGCATTTAATAGCTATGCATTTCATATAGCTATATGCATGACATAGCTATGCCTTTCAACGTCTCTCCAGTTTCGCGTATACGGACATCGCGACCGAACCACGTAGAAGCGAGCGCAAATCGTAGAACCCCGTCGTCATGCCTACCTGCTTTCCCCCCCCTTTTTTTTGTTTAAACCGTTCTTTTTTGTTTCGCATCCCCGGCATGCAGTGGCGGCAGCAGCGTTTGCGTGCAATACTGTGTCACGTATGCAGCGCGTAGGCGGCACAGTGACGCCACGGGCTTCACTCCGTATACCCACATCCCGTGCCATTCGCGAAGTCGGCAGGTGGCGGCTATCTCTTCGCCTGGTCGTCTGATTCGAGAACACCTGGAAGCACAACGTGGGCTTCGAGGTGTGCTCGGCGGAAGAGGCTTTGCTTTCAGCCAGCGCGAAAAAACAAACAAAAAAAAAAAAAAAAAACGCGCGTACACGCATGCTCTGCAGCTCTATACACTGCAGCGCGTTGTGCTGTTGAGCTCGAGGTCGCGAGTTCGATCCCAACCGCGGGGGCGACATTTCGACGGGGACGATGATGTAAGAACTCTCGTGTATTTAGATTAAGTGCACGCTCAAGAACCCCGCCTGTTAAAGTGAACGCGCAGTATACTCCACTATATGGCGTGCCTCGTAATCAGATAGATCGTGGTTCTGGCACATTAAAACCACAGATTTTATTTTGTGTACTACTGCAGCGCGCCCTATATGCGCTGCTGATCCATCCTTACTCGTTCCTTCTATAGCACGATCGTTTTCTTTAGATGCCCCGTACGTGTATGGTGTTCTATCCGAAACACCACGCTCAATTTACATTCTCTGCCATATTGAGTAACGTGCTTCGCGCAACAGAGAGATGAAGCGACAGCCCATCTTGTAGCTAAGAGGAGGATTACAGAGAAGATTGATGTTGTCTGGCGTAAACGGTAAAGCGCAGAAGGTAAAGCGCAGTTGCTTGCTGCAGGTGAACCCAGTCTTGCAAACGTTGCCCAACGGTCGCTCATCAGGTGCGGCAGTGTCTGGGGTCCGCGACATCACATCTGTTAATTCAAAGGAATACTATAATTGCCAGATGGTATTTTAGTCGGGGTGCTACAGGCTGGCGCGCCATCTATTCCACGTCGACCTATACGCGGCTCGCCATTCGCACTCTACAGCTGTGTATCACAGAGTAAGTTTAGGAGTAGCCGAAGCACCTCTCTACTAAATAGGCAGTGTCATCGTGGGAACGAAATGTCACTTGCGCTCGTGTGGTGGGAGCCAAACTATAAACACTTTAGGTTGTTGATTTTCGAGTGCAGCAGCACATTACAAGAGCGCCTGGAAAGAGCCAGCTGCAGGTATACAGTGGTGTGGCATGATTGCTTAAGTAAATCTAAGCAGCAAATTGACAAGGAAAAGGAGGACAAGCGAGGATGATCACAGCCCTCATTTCTCATTGAGGTGAACTTCTGTGGAATCAGATACATACTAGACGTCCCGCAGCCTACATATCTTAAACGTCTTGTGCTGCTCAGTATGCAGTTGAGGCATGTGTATTGTACGGTGCTGCTGTACCATTCGGCATATGCATGAGAGTGACACTTACTCGGCGTCACCGGCAGAGTTTAAACGTTCTCATTTAGGCGACTTCAGCATACCAATGGAGTGATTTATTTTTCTTTAAATATTACTAATTTCACCAATAAAGACGTCGCCAGTCTCTTCACAAGCTAAACTCGTTCGTCCATGTCCTTTTTCTCACTTCCTTTCCTGTAACCAGTTTGGTCCCCTTTATCTGCTGCGACTGTCCTGGACATCTTAATGCCTTACTTATAGCCAAGCTTTCGCTTTTCCCCAGGTCATTGGCCAGTCTTTATGCTGTTTAGTATACTAAAGGTAGGCGATTTTAGCGAAAACCGCATCATCGAAAGTTACAACAAAAAATTGCAGTGATATGATTTGTTTCTATTGCATTATAGACAATGGGAAATTTCCTTGGAAACCGCGCCACAGCAAAACAGAAACACGGAATGACGCAACGAACACATTCTAGTACGCCATTTTCCCAGTTTTACTTGGCCATAGGGAACCAGCGCTGGCACTACACTTGCCCGAGTGTGCAACTGAAGAATGCTGATGCCGTCTGGTATAGGGTGGCACAGAAAATGGCACATTTTGAACGATAACTGGTGCGCGACTGTATCAATGTTCGCTATAGCCCAATGCGTCCATACAAATATCTCTTTATGGCCATGCGCGTTGCGAGAAGCTCCTATGTTCCAGCATGCCCGGGACGCGAAATCACAGCGTTTTCGTCTGAAAACTGCTTTGTCCGCTCGCTATATAGGCTGTGTTACGGCGCTATATACTGTTGGTAGGCGAAGTTTCAGCACTGGTTGCCCATATACCCCTACCTGCACATATTTCAACTTTTAAATAACCTTGAACAAGATCTTGGGACCATGGATGGCCTCGCATATCGCAACTACAAAAGGCCACAAAAGCGCTGCTGCGATTTTTGAAGGCTACCGGATTGAGTGACCGTCGGTGATCCGGACTGACTGACAGCCTGTGATACAGAACAGAAAACTGTTACTACGTCGGCGATATCCACAGCGGACTTTCTCTTCCTCTCTTAATATTTTCCTTCCCTTTCCCTTTCCCCCAGATGCAGAGTAGCCAATCGGGCTCAGTTCTGGTTAACCTCCATGCATTTCATTTATCCCTTTCTCTCTCTTTTTTGAACTTTTGTTTAGAGTAGCGTGCAAAACTTATCGATCCCGTTAGGAATCTCCTCTTACCATATATCACTTCTTTCATGAATAAAATGTGCGCGTAATTACGAAGGCGGAGGGGGAGGGTTCGCTTATGCTTTTAGATTTTCTTCGTTACACGGACGATCAGGTTCCTCTCTCGCGTATTGCGTAAGAAAGTATGCGATACCGGTGCTTAAAAGCAGAATATGTAGCCGTTTTGCAGTTTGCGTGCTGCAGGGCATGCCAAAGCGACGTAAATGGACCGCAGTCACGCTACAATGTCATTACTGACGTAAGCTCCGAGTTAGGCGGCGCCAATATCCACTTATACAAATCACTACCCCTCAGTCCCTCTCACATGCTGGCGTCAAGTTAGCTGCCTCTCTTTACTGCGATTAGCGTGTACGTTGCAGCTTAAACTTATAGGAAGGCGCAGGAGAAACACGCAAGCACGTGTATAACTTTTAGTGAAACTGGTCAACCATGCGTGTCACGCAAATTTGACTGAATAACTGGTTAGTAGACGTGGATGCTGCATACAGAAACTTTTTGAAGACTTTTGAGGCAGTCGTGATGGCCTTGAAAGAGCAGTCGAAAGCCCTCCTTCTAAGATTTGTTTTGCTCTACAGAGGGGGCAGGCTGCGCGCACTATTCTGTTCTGCATCTACAAAACATATGCATGATATGCATATGCCTGCATGATGTCCATTGGGGTCTTCTGAGTGCAGAACATAATGTTCTGTAGGCTCGGTATGCACGTAGTTCAAAAAGAAGGAGCATCTTTATAAAAAAAAAAAAAAAAAAAAAAACGCATGTTTACTTGCTTACGTTTCGGCCATGGCACGGCATTCGTCCGAGTAAAAGAATGTTTCGTAAGTGTGCTCCTTCTTTTCGAGCTATATATATATATCAATCCTGGGGATGCTTCAAACTGTCTGGAACAACCATGGAGCACAAATGTATGAAGACAGACCAATCTTGGAAGAATAATTTTACGCCCTTTTAGCATCCTATCTGTACACATTTCACCAATTATCGGTGACAAACGCTGAGCGTAATGCGTGGAATACTGGGAAAGAATGTAATTACGAAATATGATAACTGCATGTACACTGGTGCATTTCGGGAGACATTTTTTAAAGCGTCTTTGTCTAATTAGAGAGAGCCGCAGGATTTCCAGCAAATGGGTATTTTCTGCGCAATGTAAGTGGCTTCAACGTGCCCTCTCTCTGAAAGTTGTTAATTAAAAAAGCTAATTAATCAATTCTAGTGGAATAATTCAAACATTAGTGTCCGCCGTCCACCATCGTGAATGCGGGAACTAGTAATACCTTAGACACTGTATTAATTAATTAATCACTTCAGTCTGGTGAGCTCGGGGTCGGGAGTTCGATTCCCGACCAAGGAGGTGGCATACGAATGGGGAGGAATGCAAGAACGCTCGTGTAGAGAGCATTAGATGCACGCTGATCAGAACCCCAGAAGATCAAAATTATGCAGGCGCACTGCATTGCGGCGTCTGTTTATTCACGCTGATTGTTCGTGGACGTTAATTCCATCACTCAATCTATCAGTCCTTTAAACTTTTCCCTGCAATGCTGAATATATACCAAATGCAGTGCAACAAACGCGCGCAGTCACGGAAAATCTGCGATTCCTCTGCACACAACTTGGTCTTGTATTTGCGTAGCGCACGAAGAAGAAATAATTTTTTTTTCTCGGTGTAGTACTTATTATTTTTTATTGTACCATTAGTGCTCGCACAATATGACATCGCTGAATGGGACATGATACGTGTCGGCTTATATCGCATACTTAAAACTGATTGCAGGAAATTTGTAAATTTATATGCAAATGCGATGGCAAGACATAATACAAGGACATGCCGATGCTTTACGCTCATCAGAGTTTCCCCTGTATCCAAAGAAAAGCCACGTATAATGTGGAAGACCTTAATTAACAGACGTGCCTGTCTCATACTCTATAGATCTCCTTCGAGCACTTTCATCCGGAATCAACGAAAAAAAAAGAAAAGAATGGCTGTCTCTGCATGCTTCCCGGGAAATGACTTCTATTCGCGTTAACGTGGTATGGCTATATCAGTGAATGACATCACAGCGTTAGTGGCGGCCTCACAGTGATTTCATTGCTATATTAATCTAGTTTTTGTTTTGTACTGCAGATGAGCATGAAGGTAGAGTCCAAATCGAGCCCCCAGATACAGCTTTCTCGAAGTAACGGCAGCCAATCTCGAAGGACATGCGTTTGTGCACTGCAAACGCCGGAAGCACTTGCAGGAGCCGAAAATACGCCGTGGTCCCAATGTTTCAGACACCTTGCATCAGCACAATGACTTGAGGGAATGCTCCGAAACAATGCCCAATAAAAAAAGATAGATATATTGCACGTACTTTACGTAGGTGTTCAAAACAGCACGGCAGAATGAATAATTGTTACTTACCGCGTCACATGATGCAGCGACGTGCTATAATCACACACAGTTTATATAGTCCCGAATTACGAGATCAGGCATTGAACCGACGTTAACAACGCGATATAGAACCATTCAGAGCTCACCTCCGTATATATAATATGTATAGAGAGAGAATTTATTTTTCTGATTGAAAAGGTGCAGAGGGCAGGGCGGCCGCAGGAGCTTGTCTCTAGCCTGCTATTCCACAACTAGGAAGAGCAAGAGAAAGAAAACGGAAGAGGGGGCAATGAAGTGACGATGAGATACTAGAGTGAACGCTTTACCGCATGTATAGTAAAATCCAATGCTTTCATTGACGAAGCATGCTGTGACTGCGTGTTAATGAGTAATCAGTCCAATCAGTGAGCAATCAGTCCGCACACCGTGCACAATTCTTACGGATGCACGACACGTGCTGTTTTCAGCTTATTGCCGACCAATATCAAGTTGCAGGCGTTCGTGTGACAAACGCGGTTGTGTCCAATAAATACGAGGCCAATACACATTCTACTCGGTACCGCGAAGAGGTGCACAAGCGCTTTACATTTAGGCACCTGTCACACGGGTTAACGAAAAAAACCGCATCTGCGCGCTTCTATACATAGAAGCAAGCACCGCTTTAGAAGAATGAAGTATTCGAACCACTGTCCTTGCAACAGGTGTTTTGATGCCGCCGAGCAGAATTCGCAGGGCCCTAACCATGCCTCAAAACTGCCTGAGCATAACCTTGATTTTTTAATGCGATGAAGATTCCGGTCTGTTATGTGGCGGCTGCACTAATACGTCAAGTCCATACGTGTAGAAAATGGTTCACGTACATCTGCGCCATCTATGTGCACCGGGAGACACTCTAGGTGGACCAAAACTTACTTGTAAGCTTTTTTTTTTTTTTTCTTCTTTTTTGCTAACTCACCACTCATGTCAAGAAGTACCTTCGTGTGTAGTTGCGAAGGCATCAACTTGTTCATTCGTGTTTTCGCTCGTATTCACTTCCGTTTTCATTGTGTGTTTGTATTTCTGTTCGATTTGCGCTATACATATTAGCCTAGCTGCATCTATGACAATTCCTAGAATTCGGAATGCAATGATGAAGGCTGAATATAAAAAGAAAAGAAAAGAAAGTCGCCTAGGAACTGCGTCGCAAAATTTATTTTTACAAATATATAAAACCTCATGACGCAGACAACTGCAAAAGCGTCACAGTAACCAGGATAAAAATGAGACGATCGGTAAACAAATGTTAAAAATGACGCAAAAACAAAACGACTAGTCCCAACACACCAGCTGCAGTCACGGATTAGAATCTTCCATTACGTTGCTACCCTGCAGTGCGGTAAGTATAATAACCGAAATAGCTGCTGAAACGTTTGTCTTGAACATTAACAACAATGTGGGCAGCTTGCACTAGTGGTGCAAGGCAAACAGCGGAGCTGGTGATTGACCTAGCTTCATCCAGGTTTTACTAGGCTTGGCTAAGTTTTGCTAGGAAATGCCAAGTGCTGCTAGGCACGGTATTCCGAATCGGCTCGCCGCCGACGCGCTTCAAGATGAGCGGCTTCTTCTTCGGGTGTCCGGATCTTCTTTGGTCGTACCATGTCAAGGCTACATGTACTCGCCACAAAGTCAACGAGAGTTGTGCCACCGTCGCGGCGGCTCCGAGCTTTATATCCTCGGTGACATCACGGCCAAGCTGTGCCTCCACACTTGCCGGGGCGTGGTTGGTCGAAACCTGCCGAGCCACCGCCAGAGGCGACTGCTGCAGTCACGGACACCGCGCACATTCGGCGCGAACGCGAGGAAACGCGGACGGCGTCGGCAGTAGCTCTGCGCGTAGCCTCGTTGGTGCTGCTACAATTTCTTTTTCTCTCTCTCTATCATTTTCTCCTTCCCTCTCCGGAGCCTAGCGCGCGCAGCACGCATGCTCTCCTTCCCTCTCCTTAACGTCCCATGTCAAGGAAACATGTGCACGGCCCGGAGAGGAGGTGAAGCACACGCCACTCCGCGAGGTGGTTGCTAGGCAACGCAGGTGACGTCATCGCGCAGCAAGGTTTTGTTCGCGACACACGGACTGACGGTCGGCTTAAACAGCTCCGCTCTTAAAACTTAATGAGTGTGTGTGTGTTGGGTCTTATTGCATGCCATATGCACCGCCATATCTCTCATCTAAGTGCCATTTCAGAGTGTGCGAACTCTCTTACACAGCTTCCCTGTCACTGATGTATACAGGTTACTCGGGGCTTGCATACAGTCGTGGTCCCAAGGTAACCCAATGTACTACATCGCACACTCTCGCCAAGGCAGGTGGCGTGCTTCGGAAAAGCGTCTCATTTGATATTATAAAGGAGTGATGTTTTAACTGCATTTGTTTTTCTTTCTTCTAATATTTCGCCTACATACTTGTATTTTCTAACGTTCTGCTATTGCATTACACATTTATTGTTTATTTAACTTCCTGACAGGAGGTCAGGAAGTTGTAGCCTTGGGCCTCTGGGAACTCCTTCTGTAACATGATCGGTGCATTTTTTCTATTCGTGAAGTAAACATTGATTGATTGAGCAATAAATTGATTGAGTGAGTGCTTTGAAGCAAGACCAGAAATACAGGTAAACGACAGCAACGGAGGACACCTACTCCCAACGCGAAATTAATTTTTTTTTTCGACTCGTACAGTGAAGCCTTATGCGTCCACTTGACGCACGGCTTCGCTTTCATGCAGTGAAGATTTCTCGTGGTTGAGCAGTTTCCTGCGAAACGTTCGACTGCAGGATATGAACACACACGCTGCTTATCAAGCGCCGATAGATGCCAGGGGCATGCTCAACCCTATTTAGTCATAGTTGGACGTTATTTATTTATTGGTTTGTTTTTAGCAGATACCAAAGTTCGACTATTCGCTCGAAGCCATAGCAGCCGCGGTAGCCCAGTGGGCGGAAGTCGCAGGTTCTGCCGAGTTCGACGTCGCAGGTTCGATTTCGGTCGCGGTGGCCGCATTTGGTGGGATCGAAATGCGGAGACGCTCGTGTACATAGATTAGGGTGCACGTTAAAGAACCCCGGGTGGTAAAACCTAATCCGGAGCCCTCCCACTACAGCGTGTCTCATAATAAGATTGTAGTTACGACACGTAAAACACCAGAACTTAAATTTTTAATTTCGCGCTCGAAGCTACATTGACATAAGGGACGCAAGTGGTTAACGTCATCACCAGATCTGCCTCTCATGTTTCATTGCCGCGCTACTAATAACGTGCAGTAAAGTACATGCTCCTCGACCTCAAACCGATGTATTTCTATGCCATGTTTTGGCACTGGTCCGCGAGAAGGCATTGATGATTAATCTGCTCCGATTTCCATGTACAAGTATACAAATATTGCCCGGAACGCGAGCCTGAGACGTCCTGCCTGGTCGCCGCAACCGGCGCTCTGTTCGTTTCCCAAATGTGTTAATATAGGGACACGACCGTATCTGGCACGTCTTAAGTTGCAGACATAAGGTAAAATTTGAGGTACGACTTGATCGTACTACCATCATTTAGTCGCAAGAACTATACCGCATTCAACAAGTTTACGACTGGTTCGAACAACTGGAGCAGCCATCTTTCGGGCGCTTCGATTTAGTTTGTCTCCGGCTCACGGGGCGATAGCAAAGTGACAGACGGCGTGAGCGGAAAGTATCTATTGATTAGCACGAGTCTTCGTACTCACCGGGGATAGCGGCCGGCGCCGTGTCCGTGGCCGAGAAAGCGGGCGGAGATCCGGGAACGTGGTGCACCATGGCCGGCACCGGCAGTGGACGCTGAGGGGTCGCCGAAGAGCCGGGGGGAGTCGCTGCCCGCTTGGGCACGCTCAGGTCCATGAAGGCATGCCGGTAGCTCAGGGCCGGCCCTTCCGCCTTCGTCGCCGCCGCCGCCGGGTCGTCCCGCTCCTGCCTCTGTATGCAGGCCTCCGGCGAAGACGCCACCGTCACGGCAGATGCGACGACCGACAGTTCACCCGTTATAGTCCGCGCCGGCGGTAGGCACGATCGCTGTCCACTTTTCGGTCGGAAGACACTGCGAGTCCTTCTTTTCTGTCTTTCACGAGCACCGTCTCGAGGTCCAGATCTCGACTCGCGAGCAGCTCACTAAGGCGCGGAGAACGGAAAAAAAATTTAACCGATACCTGTTTCGGCCTGCACTTGTCAAAACGAGAGAAATCCTCGAAGCGACACTCGCGAGTGCGTCTCGAGTACGAACAATCGATGACACTCGCGCTTCACCAGCGACAACTCGTCACAGTCCACAATACGTCCTCGGACCACCCCGCAGTGTCCCACAAGCGTACTGGCCAGTCTCGAGGATTGCTGTACGGTGACCAGCGACGGAGCGCAATCAGAAGATGCTAACAACACCGACGGAGTCCAGCGACGACAAGCGTTGCGGCGGCGAAGTCCGGGAGGAGCACGCGAGATCACGAACCGCGGTGTACCTCGCGGAGCACCGGTGCCTCGTCGTAGCGGCAGCACTGGGTCAAGAGCGTCGTCCGTCACGGGAACGTCGTGGTCAGCAGCCGCGCCGGCTTGTGTCTCCGGGGTCGCGTCCGCCGGTGACCTGTCCGTGGTGCGTGCGGGAGCAAGAAAGAAGACGCGCACACGCGGTCGCGCGCGCACCACTGATGAGCGGGGGGAGACCCTCCTGACGTCAAGGGGCGCGCCGCTCTCCTCGCGTGGCGCGCACACACGAACATACACACGCGCGCATACACACACACACACACACGGGAGCGCGCACTTCCAATCCCGAGCGGCGCCCGCGAGCCTCTGTGTGCGCGGCGGCGACGCCGGCTTCTACCTGGCCCGGTGTGTGCGAGCAGGGGCGAGGGCGTCAATGAGCGAGAGTGAGCGCGCGCGAGCTTCCGAATGCGGCTGCTGCTGCTCGGAGCGGCGGAGGAGGTCGCCGCTGCTGCCGATGCAACGCAGTTGAAGAAGCATGTACGCCCGGCGGCTCTTAATGCTCGTCCCATGGTAGGCACTCGCCCCGAAGGTCTCTATACACAGCCGGGCTTCGTCGCCCTGAAGGCGCAACATTCGCCTCAACTTGGTGGGCCCTTATATATGGAAATTCCCTTGCTGTATATGCAGAGGTGCTCGAATTTAACCGACCCGTTAATGTCTGAACGGGACTAGAAACGCAATGACTCATGTCAATGATGGTGTCTCGCACGGGTTCGTTTTCCTTCGGGTGCCTACTCCTTGCACTGGCAGGGAAAGCAAAATTCATCGGGACTCGTGTGCCAACTATCGAGAGCCTCTATAATTGATTAACAATACTTGTGCCTTTACCGGGCACATATAAGAGGGGGGGGGGGGGGGGGAGGTGAGGGGTTGCTTCGGTGAGGTGAGCAGGTTTAAAAACGTCTAAATGTATGGCAGCGGAAAAACTTAAAAACAAGAACATAAAATTGTGTACGTCGTCTCTGCTTTCGTCCTGTCCTCCACACTGTTTTTATCCCCTTCGTCATGAACCAACCAGCCTAATTCAGCACACTCCTACATAAAATTGATGTCGCTCTAGAACTGAAACGTAACTGTTGTATTATGCATAGTTTATGTAGCCAGCCCTTCAGCTGCGCCGACATGTTGCACGAATATCTGGTACCAGGATCGCAGAGCCAGAATAATAGCTTTTGGACATAACCGCCATTAAGGTTAGTGACGTTAGTTTCCGGCGAAGAGACACAGTCAGAGTTGAATTATGGCTATAACGTAACTTGGCACAAAAACGAGTGCCCAGAACAAGTAGCTGACATGTGAGTGTATACCAAGCAGTTGTTTCGAGCCTCGTAGGGCGCTTCGTACAAGTGCGTCGACAACGCGACAGACAGGGCGCAGTCTGTTCTCACTCGTACTATAGTTAAACCGCATTTCGAACTCGACGATACCGTTGGACTGCGCAATGCTCGGAAAAGCCGTGGTTTACGGTCTATTAAGCCCAGCGCGGAGATGCTAGGGCAATGTAGATGAACAAAATGTCTTTAGCAAAATATGGATGAGGCGATTGCCTTTATTGGAACCTCGTCGCCTTTTTTGGCTTTGCATCATTACGGCTTTTTCGAATGGTAATCTCAGTGTACATTGGTAGTGCTTAATAAGGTGTTACGATAATAAGCGGATTTTGTAGCTATTATCTGGCCTTCTTATCGCCATTGAAGCAGTCACCTTGTTATAGGAAAGTTTCATATCTGCCTTATAGCACCTATGGGCATCTGCTGGAGCACTCCGAAACGGCCAGTCGAATAAGCAACTGCATGCAACTAAACAATAGCGAGGCAAAGTCGCTCACTATAACTAATTTTGTTTATTTTTGCTTCGCTTACTAGGAATGTTCAAAATGCTGCTGACAAAAGTTCCAACACGCAAGATAGTCCGAAAGGTAGCTGCCGTCAATCGTACTTCACACAGCGGTATAGTTTAGAGGGTATACGGCTTTCTTCTTCGTGCCACATGTCCGCTGGTTCTGCCCGCAGCCCTGACGGCCGTATTCTGATGGGAAGCGGAATGCAAAAAGATCTCCGATGTACTGAGCTTTCGGTGCATATTAAACATACCCGGTCGTAAGAATCCATCAGCAGCTTAGTTCTCTATATACGGTGTCGTTCGTAGACTAAGTGTTAACTTGTAATGCTGCAAACCCCCCAGGGCCCAAAGTACCAGGGCGCCCTATATGAACATGTCCTGGAGAAAATGCCATTAAGGACTCGCACGCCGTGCAGAGGCCCTACATACTTTTCACAGAAAAGCTTGACAATCATCACCGGCCTGCTCTCACAATTATCACATACTGCATGGTCTCAGTCGACTGCAGACTGAGTCCCCGCGCGCGTGCGTGTGTGTGCGCGTGAGTGAGTGTGTGTGTGTGCACGCGTGCGTGCGTGCTTGTGTGCGTGCGTGCGTGTGTGTGTGCGTGTGTGTGCGTGTGTTGCGTGTGCGTGTGCGTGTGCGTGTGCGTGCGTGCGCGCGCGCGTTGCAAAAGCATCGGAACTGTGTGAAACATTGTAGTCATTGTCAATTGGCCTTCCTCGTGATTGTGTGGACAAATTATTTTTATATCTTAATTCCTCCTCATCTTTTTCCCCTTTTCCCCAGTGCACAGTAACCAACGGGACCGTTATACTTACTCTGCCTGACTTCTCTGCCTTTCGTATAATAATTTCTCTCTTTCTCTCTCTATTGGCAGAAATTCCAGCTGAACTATAAAACTGCAGACACAAGACATGGTTCTGCGCTTGGAAGTTCAGTAGAGCTTCAAGTTGTACAAGTTTCTCACGCAGAGCGCTCGACAATGTTGTCAGGTGGATACAGCAGCGTATCGTTCTCGTGCAGACCAATCCTGTCAGACGAAGTTGCCACGAGTCGCCGTCTGAAACAGGTGACCGGACTTTGCAATCGGAATGTGTCCGGCGCCGAGATGCACTGAGCGCGCGCAGGGTTTGGAAGCTTATGGTTCTTTTTGACTATATATACAGGGATTATTTTCTGCCGAGCTTATTACGAACGCCAGCAGAGATAAGAGGTATCCAATTCAGCTTGTTATAATCGAAACTTGCGCAATACAAGCGCGACCGAGAAGCGAACAAAGCACCGCGTCTAGACCGTGACATTCGCTTCCCCAGGACATTAAACGTACAGACATTTCGCAAGGTCACTTTGTGAAACAAGTATATAACGTGATGTCCGAGGCAGCTGCTCATTCCTGTGATTTCCATTCCAGGGCCTGCCACGTTCATTTCGTGCGCGCAGCGGTCACACATGCGCGCATGGCAGATCGATCTCGGATATATATATATATATATATATATATATATATATATATATATATATCGCGACAGTGTAGAAAATAAATAAATAAAACAAAAACTGACGCGCCTGTAATCCTTTCCTGCCAACCCTTGCTCGTATCGAAGCCGGGATGCGCGTTCATCACTGCCAGGCAGCAGAGTATATATAATAAATCCGAAGGTTGACATTCGCGGAGCGTACTGCAATCGCTGTCACCTAATTGCATCAGCGCTTGCGCTGCTTGCAACTCTGCTCGCCTATACCACGCGTGCACGCGTACAACGTCGAGAGCGGCGCCGCAAAGAGGATTTCGCTGTTCTTCGACTGTGCGCACATCACGCTACGCGAGGCTTTGCGTGCACGCAGCAAGCAGCAGCAGCAGGCACGCGGTTAGCGACAAGGAACGAAGGAAACACGCCGAGCTCGCGTCCACTTGCCAAACTGCGCAAACAATGCTTCCCGCTCTGACACTCCAAATACGGAAGTTCCAAACTTCGAGGCAGGCTGCTTCGTTATAACGGGACGCTTTTGCCGTAACGCACGCGTCTATAGTCTCGCGGGGTATAAAATATACGCACGCGCTCAGCGAGCGGACGTCGTCGCGCACTTCGCTGTCGCCGCCGTCGTGTGTGTGCGTGCTTGCGGCTCGTCTCTTTAAAGAGAGACGCAGCAGCAGGGGCTGCATGGGGCCGAGCGTATACGCACATGAGGCCAACTCGTTGTCACGCCATGGTATATCGTGGGTCTCACGCCTGCCTCGTGTATGTATAGCGCTTGCGCGCACTTAAGTGAGCGCGGTGTATAGGATGATATCCATGCCTGCAGCTGGTGGGTCGGTAGACACCGTTAGGCACGCGTTGTTTGCTTGAGTAGGCATAAAGTGGACCGGAATGATTGGCAATCGCCCTGGACATTATACGGGTGTGCGGGCATATAGGCATATAGTTTCGTGCATTGCAGCACCACCGGAAGCAATCAAGACGCCACCCAAGTGGTCGGTGCGCTTTGCACGTGTGCTCATGTGCGTGGTTTGTCTCTTTTTTCTCGCCGTCATTCCTTCCTCGGCCATCATGTGTTACATACTTGGAGTAGCATTCCAATTAAGTCTTGGCTAGCCTTTTCACTTTCCCTATATCTATAGTGAGTATTCCGCATTTGCATTACAGCTGCTCATTTTCTAAGTTCATATGTATTCATCCAGCAGTAATTTGCGAACACTTCGCGATGACCTTACATTTTGTTTTAACCGACCTTGAAGGAGAAGCGTTTCCTTCAAACAAGTTAAGCTTCCGTGCGTACGGGAGCGAAAATGTGGGTGCCAGTTGTTCGTTTCATTTGTTGCATACATTCTGTGCGACAGACACACCTTGACCTACGTTCTGTCACATCGTTTAAACCTCGTGACGCACAGACTCGAGCCTCACAGCTGTTTCACAAGGCACCCTGCGCGGCGCGCGCTCGTACGGTCCCAGCCGCCTAAACACCACGCTTAGCAGCACTCCATCTTGCGTAGGAGGAGCAGGAGGAGGAGGAGGAAAGAAACGGAGAAGGCAGGGACGTTAGACAGAAGGCGTAAGTTCCGAGTCTCGTTACCTGCAGGAAGTAACTGCTTAACAAAAAACAAACGGAACGCCAGAAAGGCCGAAAGTGAGAGAGAGGTATTAAACGTGCTCAATTGACATCACATCCGTATAGGCGCACGCGCCGGAAGTCGTTCACGCAAATACCTCGCTGCGCGCGCGTTCGGCTTTGCCGCAGTGCTCCTATGCGGCGTTGGCTTAGAGGAGGAAACAAAGAGCAAAAGGGGCTGGGGGGGTTAGGAGCACGTGCAGGCACGAGCGCGACTGCGGCGCGGCGGATGACGTGACAGCGGTGCGATCGGCAACATGCGCGAAAGCAGCGGTCGCCCTACACAGCGCCTTTCTTCATTGCCGAGGGCTCGAGCCACGTTGTCGCACAGCTGCCGGCCGCCGCCGTGCGCAGTGGCGCACACTTGGCACTTTATCGCGTTCACGCTCGGCGGCGTACGCGTGCGTGCCCAGTCGATGTGCCAGCGGGGGGAGTCTCCGGTGTCGCCACCCCCTCTTCATCCAACTCAACTTTGGGCGCCAGCTGCCTGACCACCACGCGACCAACGGACGGCCAGGCCCGGGCTCTCGTGCCGCCACGGCCCAGTAGCGACACGCGGCGACTGCTCGAAGCACGAGTGGAGTGGTGCTTGCATGCTCTTGCGGTTTTAGGTTTGCCCGCTGCGCGTGCGTGGGTTCCTTTCTGCAGCAAAGCCGCGAATCGCTTGATGCTCGCCCACTTTGAACTGGCTTCATTCTGCCATAGAGTTTCTAAACAATAGCTAGAGGGAACTACGGCGCTGCGATCGTCCAGGAGGCAGGGGTAAGATGACAAGAGAGAGAGGAGCACAAACGCCGTGAAGCCTGAAGTACACAAAAACGAAGTTTGTCATGTAGAGCCGAACACCTGAGGAACTTCATCGGCGCCGACATCACCTTTTGCGTGAAGCAGTGACATTTAACTTTGTTTTGGCAGTGGACGACTGTCCAGTCTATCAAGCACACCTCACAGCGAAACCCTCGGGCGTAACAAGGCTCTACATGGAGGTGGCTGCTAGAGCTTGAAATGAATAATCATCTTAAATAAGTACAGTCCTGAGAAGGCCTCTCTCACGATAGCCCCTTCATATACGTGCAAATTTTCTAATCTCATTAGTACACGTGCTTCTTTTGCAATCCAGACTTCGTCGGCGTTTTCGTGGCATTAATTATGCTACTCCTAGAAACGTGACTATAGGAGTAGGGCTCACCACTACCTTTAGATCTAAGCGGCACTAGAAGCCAGACCAATAGAACTTCGGAGTAGACAAATCTTGCAGGGGAAAAACAGCGAGGAAGAAACATTTGAAAATCAGTTCGTTAAATGTGAAGCGACAAGGCTTGTGCAAGGAAACTATAGGATAATCTTTTGAGTCCTGGAAGCTTATGCCTTGTTATCCGGTGGATTCAGTACCTGCATCCACTGGGCATGGTGACTTCGTTGGAAGTAAGCAAGACAACAAAGTGGTGCACTATCCGTGTTTATAGAAATGCTTGTCTGGTCCTCTGGATACAATTTACCGGGTGTTTTTTTTTCTTCTTTTCGTTAAAGACAATAACGCTCTTTCCAAGAGCACTGAAAAAGGCCACTTATTTTCAAACGACACAGGCCCGCGAGGCGGTACACACCCTCGACTAACCAGGCGCCCACGAGCCGAATACGCCTTCGATCACCGCTTGACGGCGGTCGCGCAGCTGCGGCTAACACCGGTTCCAAACAAAATTCGTCGTCGGCGGCGAGAAGGTGAACCGCGCCCGCGACTTAATCGAGACAAGAGAGAGCCCCCTTTGCAAGAACGACCGACATCGGACCCGCGCGATACGGCCCACCAGCCGCGACGTAAGCGCATCTCTATCGCTCGTGTAGCCAGCTGCTCCCGCGGAGTCCCCTTCATTAAGAGCGCGCCGATGGGCGCTTCTGTCCACGGAGCAGCAGCCGCATCTTGCTCCCCTGCTCAACCCTCTCCGTACACCAGCCATCGGTCTCCTATACGTGATCGGCATCCGCCGTCGCGGAGGAACGCAGGAGGGCCGCCGCTAAGCCAGGCGTGACCGCTGCAGATCGAAGCGTTGCACGAGAAACCGCCTGCTCAACCATTCCCCGAGACCCTCGCCCTTCTCGTCCTGTGAGGCGGGCGACCGCGCCTATAGTGCAAAGGGCGCCCATGAACGTATCGCCGGTGGACACCAGCTGCCTGCCCCCTAAGGCGAGGCTGCCGTCGTCTTCTCCGATGGCACTCCGAGACAAGCAGTTTCGTGTGATGCCCCCGCTTTGTATAGTCACGCTAGCGAGAGAGCGATCGCTGTTTTATATATAGTTGCGTTCGGATAGGCCACGTAGCGAGCAGCGTGGTAACGCGAGACTAATAAAACGAAAGAGGCAGATCGAGATCTCCGTTTTGCAAGCCGTGCCGGGAGTCGGCTCTCTATGTGGCTTTCGTTCTTTTGTGTCCCTGCGCAACCATATGCGCCGTCTAATTAGAGGGACAGGCACAAAGGTTAAAATAAATGTATCACTGCCGAGCGTTCCGACGGACAATAATAAAGTTTTACCATACCATACCATACTCCCGAGCGGAGCGGCCCTTTGATTAGCGCGATTACGATGTCTGCATCCGTCTTCTCGTACGGCGGCTAACCCTGGAGATGAAAACTTTTACAAAGATGCACGTACTGTTTTGGACAGTGGGTTCAGGAAACAGTGGGCGCGCAGGCTTCTTGGAACAGTCGCAGCGGACGTCAAGGCGTGTCCGCCTTTTTACCGAGATCATCCCTTCATACAGGAACACTCTACAAGAGAGCAACCGCCATAAACGGGATTCTAACCCTGGCACAGGGCTTATCAGTGTGTGCGCGTCCTGTGATCGGCTGGTGGCACCGACAGGCTCTGCGTGCGAAGCGAAATCCGCCTCTTTTTTTTAATTTTTTTTAGGCACCAGCGTCAGCGGCAACAGCAATGTATCAAAAGCTGAGGCCCTTGTGAGTATACTGAGTAACAAACGGAGCAGCCAATAACTGCTTTTAGTATAAAGATCCGCCGCCTTGATTTTCCCCTCAAGTCGCAATCGTTTCTCACCTGCGCAAAAAGAAGAAAGAAGAGTAGTGATGCAACGAGCAGCACCTACTGGTGCTATTACCAGTGAAGTGCCCACTTCCCTTGCGCGAAAGCAATGCCGCGTCAAGAGGATGGATGCGTTCAAGAGAGGCGAGGGCGGACGCGCTCACAGCGGTGGGCTTTGATACACCTCACTCGAGCTGAACGCGCCTTCTTTCGCGTTGGCCGGAGAAATCTAGCCAGTTTGCTTCTGAAGGAGCGAGCAGCTCAAAGCGACGATGATCGCGAGACGCGTTAATGTGGTACATTTCTAGAAGATCCCCACCTAAAGAGGCGAGATCGTTCGCAGATATGATCTACGTTGCGGATTGTGGCGCTTTATTCGCATCGTGGGTGCTCGTCACCTATAAAGATGAAAACGACTGCCTGCCGCGAACGGTTTGGCGTAGACGGGCCCAAAAAGATCGCACTCGTCATGCGCACGCAGCCGAAGCTGTATAGGGCACGGGCCCCCAGCCTGCTGCAGGCGTCGCGTTACCATGGATCGGTGACGGTGTGCCACCGGGAAACAAGCGCCTGTCATTACAGGGTCTCCCAAAAAAAAAAGGGGCACAGTCGTGGATTCTGCGGCTGGCACATTCTTTGGCTTCCCAGTATTAGTTGCGTGCAGTGCTGCGAGAAACTGCGCCGTCAACAAAGCCACTCGGAGAACGAGATGCACAGAGACGTCTTTTACAAAGTTAAGAGCGGCTTGGCAGCAAGGGCGATTCATTTGGTGTACACATACTTTTCTTTCCTTCGCTTGGACAGGTGTCGGCTCATAAATGCCTACTTTCGCTCAAGCTTCCATGCGGCAAACTGCGGTCCTCAGTCTATATAAATTGAGATAACTGGGCCTCGTCCTTACGAACTATAACACGGAATGTTCCGAAAGCTACACTGTTCGAAGCACAGCCCTGAAAACATTCTGGAAACATCGAAGCTGCCAATTGGCGACGTGTGTCACAATCCGCGACTGCGTGAACATGAACGTCGTCGCGCGGGTACCACAGAGAAAATATGCGTAATAAAGGATCTGAAACGACTGCGCTCTTTCTACGAAAACCGAAGTTGTTCCTTTGGTCCTAGAGCTCACAGCAGGCACAGTTGTTACACCCGACAGCGCTAGCGCACCATGCATGCACCGCAACCGTTCATTAAATACGAACGGCAGTACCCTTTCGAATTGAAAGTGAAACTAAATAGCACGCACATGAACGCCAGAGGCAAAAGAAAAGAGTGAAAGAAACGATATACGCATTATCAGAATGTGCGGACCGAAGTATGCAGTTCATGCGTCTTCTTTAAAGCCCCGCACGAATCGGTGGCGCTGCGCCGAACTAACGGCGCCCAGCGCGTGCTTGCCGCACGCTGCGCGCGCCCTAGCTGCGTCTCGGACGTCGGATCGGCACCCCTGATTGCGGGTTCCGGGCGGACGACCGGTCTGCAATTAGGGGTCCGCCCCGCTGCTTGCGCAGTTTCTCCCCTCCACCACGAAGCTAGTGGCAGGCAGCCCCGCGAAAGCGCGCCGCCACTGACACTCCGCCAGTGCCGATTGAGTTGCGCGCTGGGCGGACAAAAAGGAGGACCGCCGCTTCGGTCACGCAGTGCCCCGAGACGGAGGCATAGAGCTCCTCGAGGTGGCAGCTCGCCCTGTCCAGTGGGCGCGGTCCCGTCCGGCGTGGGAAGCGAGAGGGCGCGCTTCGCCGACATGCACGTCTTCTTCACGCCTTTTTCGCGCCGTGGTGTCGCCGTAGTGTTTACGTATTTGAGTTGTCAAGCTTGGTTCCTGCGCGACAGCGTCTTAACAATGCACACACGGAACTGGGTAGCTGTTTCTCAATCACTCTTCCGCTTACGATACAATATCGATTTTTTTCGCTAAGGAAGTAATCGATATCGACTGCATTCTACTTGTCATCTTCCGGTGAAAAGCGTGGTGGGCGTCACGCGCCCGAATGCGACGATGGCCTACAGGAAAGTATGACGTCAGAAGCGTGGCTTACCAAGACCAGGGTATTCTCAGCGAACATAACTTAAGAACTCGAATTGATGACGAAAAAGCCGATAATGACATGAGGACGGCGGCGTAGATTTCGTGGTTGCATTCACACTCCTTCATGTTCGTCTATCTTTCATGTCTTTTGTTTTCTGTTTATTGTAGCGCTAATCGCTGAATTCGTTCTTCAAAAATTTTGATGCTTTCATATACATCGCGGGATGTCGCAATTGTAACGGGTGCACCGCGCATTGCGTCATTCCTTCAAAATAACTGAGCTCACTATGTGCTATTGCTAAGATAGAAAGCTGGCGCCCTCTGTAAACAACCGTGAAAAGAATAATGGTCCTTCGAAAACCTAAGCGAAAAAACGCACCAACGCAAACAAATGATAATTTCCTCTTATTCTTTGTTACATAATGTGGATTCTCTTGGCGCGCACATTATCACCAAATTTATATTTAGCAGACTGCTGAAGTTACACCCGGAGCTCTTTCTGAAAGAAATCATGTTAGGTTGCACTACCTGTTTGCCTGCATGGGAGAGTGAGCGGCGTCCGACGCACAATACTGCAATCCACACAAAGAGGAGCACAACACGAAATCCCCAACAAATACGTATAGCTAATAACACGTGAAGTGAAAGGTTCGACAGACACTGAGCAACAGGGAGCCAGCCATACGATATCAGTCTGAAGTAAACTGAAGGCAACGGCAATAGGCCACAAACCATATTCACCATATTCACAAACCATATTCACCGTATTCCAGGACATCTTAATCCTTTAGAAGTGTACCACCAAGTCTAGTTTTGAACCAGAACCGTTGAAAGGACAGTAAAGACCAAATAAATTTATGCTTTCAGAAAACTAATCATCGAGAATATCGCGTTAATAGATCTCCTACTAGACAATAAAATAAAGGGCAAATTTAATTTTGCGAATTTAACGCCGAAATCTTAGCACTGGTACGTCGGTGTGACGGCATGCATATTTAAGTATTTTCTTGTAATCGGGACATTGTAGCGTGGTACTTCTGGAAATTGGCTCAGTAGAGTGTTTAGTTCTCTTTGAATATGATGTAATCAATCCTTATCGATAAAGAAAAAAAATATTAAACAAGGCCTGAGCTGACGCTGCGGAAATCTGTGACATCACGCCGAGTTGAAGCGGGGGGCTGGGGTTTCGACCAGTCTTTCGTTCTTGCTTTCTTTTTTCTTGTTTAACATGTTTCCTCTCACGCTAAGAATGTCTTTCTTTTGGGGGGTATTGCAGAAGGGTAATTTTACTAATACAGCACAACTTATCTTTCTCTTCAGTTTCTCTTTAACGAGGGAAAGACAACCAGAGAAAGACGCCCGCACACGCACACACACAATGACTCTTTCTCTCTCTCCCTTGCGCGCACACACACTCGCATGTACACGAATACAGAGGCCGTCACATGCGGAGAACACAAACACACTCCTCATGGCAGCCCACACGTCGTCGCCTCTCTATAGTGCTCTCCAGAACGCGTGGCTGCGGTCTACCGCGGGAGCTGGCGCGCACGCGCTTGCACGGTTGCCTGAGCGCCGTATAGTCGCGCTACAGCGGCTAGTGTATAGTCGCGCCACGCGCCGCTCTTCTCACGCGCCACTGTCGCTGGCGATGTTGTCCACACTTTGTCACGCGTGTTTCCCAAGGCGCGCCCCGATCGGCCGCTCGCAGCCGCCGCGCGTCAGATGTGGTGCTTAGATTACGGCGCCGCCGCCGCCGCCGCCGCCGCCCAGGGCCGGAAGCCCACGCCGCCCACGCGAATGTGCGCTGCTGTGCGCACACCGGTCCACAGAGCTTTTTTAGAGCGGCAGATTTTTTTTTTTTTGCCCGCCCGTCCGTCTCCGTGTTTTCCATAAATTTCATTCCGTCCCCGTTGTTTGTTCGACCATTATCGCCACCGTGCTGCAGGTTTTCGCAGTGTGCACGCGCCCGTCCGGCAGCTTTATTCCCCTCTCGCCCTGCAGCCGATGTAATCTCCCTATCGCGTTTTCTCTCCGCCTTTTGTCTGAGCGGCGACCGCTTTCTCTTTTGAGCGACTCGACTCGTGCGTGAGTATTGGCCGAGCCACGTGCTGTGGGTGTTTGTTTGTTGGTCGAGTCCCGTGTCTTCTGTAGACTCCGACCGGCTTCGGTTTAGCGAGTGGTGAATGCTAATGTCGGTTTGGAGGGACCGTTATACCGCGGGTGACTGCTCTCTCTACCTGTATAGGATAGCAGAAATTCGGCCGTGGCTGTCTTAATTTTTTAGCGTGAAAATTTTGAAGCTATTACAGAAGTTTCATAAACTGGACGGACTCCTTCCAATGGGTCAGAGGAACATTCAATAAGCCGTGCGTGCTCGCATAATCCATTCTGCAGACGTTCGTATATAGCCGAGCGGCAGTCATCTCTACTTGTCAAAGCTGCGAACATCTGCCTATTTGAGCGCTTCTGTGGCAACGTCATTCTGCTAGCTAGAATACATATATCAAAATTTCGAGGTCACTCGAGAGGCCACGAAATGTTTGTATGTGTTGCTAACTTTCAACAGAAAAACACACCGTTATCTCGTATTTCGGGAAGCCCTGTTACTGTCCCCTTTTTTTCGCACTGCACAATGCTAACGAAATTAAGCGGAATAAATAAACAGTAAGTAAGTTAAGTGGACTTCCTTTCTTCTCTTTTAATTCCCTGCATGGTTAGGCAGTTACAAAGCGCACGTTGATGATCCCCTGGTGGTCAAAACTAATCCGGAGTCCCCCATTACGGCGTGCCTCATAACCAAATAGTGGTTTTGACCCGTAAAACCCCAGAATTCAATTCAATTCAGGCAGTTACAGACCACCGACTGCTCCATCGACCGGACGATTGTTTACAGGAGATCTTTCTTCTTTCTTTCTTCGGCTTATGCATACTACACATTTCGCCCACGGACTCCGTAGAAACCTGCGCTAGTTTCCGAAGTCTACCTCTTCGTGAAAGTATTGCTGTTTGTGTATTTGTTTTTCGACGGACGTTGCTTTACTCTCTCTCTCTCTCTCTCTCTCCGCGCTCGTATAGACGAGCTATAGCCGTGCTCAGTGACGCGCGGTGATCGAACCTCCGTTTTCGACCGCGTGCGCGGGCGAGCATCGACACCGACGCGCGTTCCGCATCCGGACACGTTGGCCGCGGGGTAGCGAGGCGTACTCCCTGGGGCCCCGGCTGGCGTGCGCTCTGCTCAGCCGCTTCCGATCCGTCATCCTCCGCGAGGCACTGCAGTGCGGAGGCAGGCCGTTGACGCGAGCTGCGCCTGCGTGTATCTCCGGCGCAGCTCACCCTTTCTGGCGCGCTCATCACGACGAACAATGCGACGAGTCGCCCCCGGGCGCGTCTGTACGAATGAACGCGGTCCCGAGGCTCTTCGAAGAAAGGTCCCAAGGCCTGGTGCTGGGTTGATATATACCGCAAGTGGTGTAGTTTGCCGGGCCAGTTGGTGCATGATGACAGTTCGGGGGGGGGGGGGGGGGGGGGGGGGGGGGGGGGGGGGTTTCAGCAGGTACAGACGCGAGCACAGAGTCCAGCGTTGTCCTGTGCGTTTCATTTTTTATTGTGCTCGTGTCTGTACCTGGTGGACTCCCCCCCCCCCCCCCCCCCCCCCCACACACACACACACACACACACGCACGCACACCGGTATATACCACACCCCTGCCCGTGATAAAGTCTCTATAGCCCCAAGCACTGCCGTTTCTACTTGCTTCCTATATTGTTACGCCCATCCAGACCGAATCACTTATGCGTGCTTTTTTTCTGGGCGTCAAGCCGACGGTGCGTCGCCCGGACGCAATGGCGTGATCCTTCATCGGTTGTGTCCGCCGGAGACGGACGTTAATTAAATGGTAGAGATTGTTTAATGAGTGGCATTAGCTTAGGCTCACTTTGAGCCCGGCACCCGGCCGCCAGCATCACCTGACTCCGGATGTGTGTCCGCGAGAGCGTTCCAGGTTATTTCAGCTTTTTAAGTGTCGATGTGTGCGTGCTACTTTCTTAATGAAAACGAACCTATTTAGATACAGGATAGGGAGGGGCTGAGAAAATGGGGTTACCCATTTTTTTCTTCTTTTCTATATACTTTATTTTACTAGACGTAGCCGTGCTAACGGAATTAGTATTACTATTCGCAGATTTATTTCTTGTTCTGTGTTCTCTTTCCGGTAAGTATATAGAACGCTAGTCAGCATGCAGCAGGGAGCGAAATATCAAAAATGTAGTTCGGCATTATCAAGACTGCATAGGCGACGAACACAATGAACTTCTTACCTTGTGATATCTTAATGTGTCAAAGCAGAATGTTCTGCAGGGGAGTCGTGTAGAACCTCCGTTGAAGGAGCCTATAGTAAAGAGAAAGAGACATGCCAAGAATTACTATGCGGGTTACATAATATCACCGCGCAGAAACAGTTCGCCGTGCCATGACTACTTTGTAGTTTTATTATGTCGACAGTGGCATTTCACGCTGTCTTAACCAATTTGGACACCCGTCTTGACATCGATAACATAGGAATATAACATAAGATTATACAGGCGTCATACATGCGCTATCGTGCTCAATATGAATTGCAACGCGCGGGCACACACCCGTCAGCTCTTCGACTAATAAAAATGAGAAGTGCCATTTTTCTCGTGAATAGGGTGCTACCAGTAATCAGAACGGTGTTCAGCAATCTCTTTGTATAGGCGCTGCCATGCTTCCATGGCTGAATCTTTATTTTGGCATAAACTGTGAGTGTAAAAAGTAGGCCTCAAGTGCCATTCCGCTTGCTACATTTTATCACATGATCACTTCCATTCTCATAGTTAATTCCTCGCACCGGTCTTCTATTCTATATACCGTATATGGCCAAAGCAATTGCATACTATGCATACGTAACATCAGGAAAAGGAAGAAAACAAACACACAAAACATAGCAAATAGTTGTTCTACTCTCTAGTGATCCAGCGCACTTATTTCGCTCCACTCTATTACGAGCACCACGCGCGGTTACCGCACACAGTCATTTGACGCAGCATTACATTCGCCGTTGCCTCCTTTCCGCACCTGGCGTTTTTCGTGTGCGGCGCATTGCTCAGCCACATGTGAGCGGGTTGCGCTCGCTAAATGCTCAGGTGCGCGCACGCACTTACTCATCCGTGTTCACGCTTTGCGCGGTACTCCTCGTGCGAGTACGTACAACGCATATATCAGCGCGGCGCGGACCGCACACATGGCACGGAGCCAGCGAGTGGCTACAGGGCGCGCGCTCACGCTGGCCTCCGCGGTGATTGCGTTTTCTGCCGGCAATCTTGGCATTCTAGAACAAAGCCACATCGACGTTGTGACCTGCCTACAGAGTGCGTAGAACGAATGATCTTCCGGCAGTGATCTCGTTATCACCTCGGCAGTGACCTTTCGGTACGTTTTCCGGTTCGTGGAGGGCAGTTGCATATATATATATATATATCAATTAGCCAATCAAAGGAAGAGAGAGAGAAAGGAGAGGGAATGCAGGGAGGTCAACCAGACGAGCGTCCGGTTCGCTACCCTACGCTGGGGTTAAGGAAAAGGGGGAATAGAAAGATGAAAAGAGGGAAAGAGAGAGAAAGGATGCAAAGGAAGGCAGGGAGGTTAACCAGAGGTAGTTCCGGTTGGCTACCCTGCACTTAGGAGGTTGGCTACCCTGCACTGGATAAAAAGAGAAAGAGAGCGGAAGGGAGAGAGAGAGAGAAAAGATAGACTTTGTTCCATGACTAGGAAACATTCATTCGGATATATTTGGAGAAATCGAAAGAAATATTTAACTATTTAACAAAAATTCACTAACTAAACACTTAATTACTTTACGTCAGATAATTAATCTACTTTACCAACTGAATCTGGTGAGTCTGCAAGGCGTATCCACTTGAAATGAATCCCCTGGATGACAACAGTTTCGAGATATTATTTCCCAAAGTGTGGGCGAAATACACGGGCGTTCGAGTTATTTTTGGGCTTCAATGCATAAAAGAGCGTTTTGTTCAAAAGAGTAAGTGGAACAACAGTGCATTTTTACGGCAAGTTTGATGGCGCATATCTGCAAACTGTTGTCATTCCGAAAATTAATTCCGAGTAGATACACCTTGCAGACGCACCGACTACAACTCGTAAATTGCAATATGTGCCGTACAGTAATTAATTAAGAAGTTAATTAGTGACTCATACTTAATTACTTGAATATGTGTTTCGATTTATCGTACAAGTGATGTCCTCCTCTCTGTCTAATCCAGCTCAAGGACACGAATTATGTTATCTGCCGCAGGCGATTTTTAAGAATTCCGGCAAACCTAAAAATGATCACTCCGTAGCATATATAGGTGCACGCATAGCGCAGAGTGCTAGAACTGCTGCGTGTAGATTGTTGGGTTCGGAGTCGCCATTCACCGTGATAAGGATGCATGCACGCGCGGAAACGCTTCGCAGGAAAGCGAATCCGTGTATCTCAGGTCCGTATGTTTCGCAGGCAGCTGCAATGCCATAGCGCGCAAGCTGCGCGACTCGCTGTGCGGCAGCGGCGGCTCGAGCATCGGTCGTGATTAACGCCGTGACGTCATCTGATCGTTCATATGTAGCGCGCGCGGCGCGCTTTGTATGCGAATACTTGCATGTCTCGCGGCCGGCGCACAGTCTGCGTTATAGTAAAGAAGACATACTGTAATAGTGATCCCAGTTCAGGCTTTCTTTTCGAGGCCGCTCGCGACATAATGACGCCTTGCGTTGTACTACATCGCGGCATTACGTTACGCGTCTGAAACGTGACGAGGTCAGGGCCGCTCTCTCTACATAAAACGGCACCTGGCTTTCGTTTGCGCCCAACATAACCTCGCGCGGCCTCTCGTGTGGTTACAGCGCACTTGTAACAGATGTGGAGAGACTAATTGACGTTATAATAACCTGCATCGTGATGGCGTTGCGTGCCCTGTATGCTCACGAACACTTCGGATTCGCTCGCGTCGTAGTGATGCTTCTTTTACCTTGCAATGGTGCGTCGAACGCGCGTGCTGAAAGAATAGCACAAAATATTGGCGCAGCATATAGTAATAGTTGAATGCTGTATGCTACCATTAATGGTACACAGTAAAGAATCAATGGGATTGGGGGTTCTGTGGCTAAAAGTTGCACTGTACCGTGCACTGGGGACTTTGGCCCTGGTGCTCTTCGAATCCGAATAACAACTAGCGCACCATTTGTCTGACCTAATGTGGTTTCTGGGCCCCTTGGGGTGACAGGCCGAGCTTATGGAGTTCGTTGGGATATACTAATTGGGGTCCGCACCGTTGTAGAGTGTGGTCCACGGATAAGAGGCACTTCTAGAGAAGCATTGGCGTCGAAGAAGCATCGACGTGTCATTCCTTCTTCGTCATGTGATCGTGATCAAACTGTCGCCATTCACTCGTGATTACACAGCCATTTTCATGCCATGGTCTTCATTTAAATTGAGTCGTCGTCATACGGTCGTCGCCGTCACGCTGTTGTCGTTACATCATCAGTCATCGTTTCAAAATAGTCATCGCGTTGGTGTCATGCCGTCGTTGTCATACCGCTTTCCTCATTCCATCGTCATCACTGCGTCATCGTCATGGTCATGGCCGAGTACTGACGAGCGAGTGTGACAACAAAGTGGACCGATGCAGAAGACAGTGCGTGTGGCACATAACCAAAGCAATGGAAATCTCGGAATGACCACTACATATTATTATTATTATTATTATTATTGTTGTTGTTGTTGTTGTTGTTGTTGTTGTTGTTGTTGTTGTTGTTGTTGTTGTTGTTGTTGTTGTTGTTGTTGTTGTTGTTGTTGTTGTTGTTGTTGTTGTTGTTGTTGTTGTTGTTGTTGTTGTTGTTGCTGATTTGAAAACATATACATTTGACAGGAAAGGGAAAGCGAGGAGCAGGCTGGCAACTGCCACCGGAAGGAGTCCTAATAAAGATGTCTTCAGCAATACGGTGTATCACTACATTGCTTGAGTGATAATCGCAGTAGTGTGGACAGTCGTCTTGGAATGAATTCTGCTGGAATCTTTTTTTTTTTGCTTCTGAGATACGAATGAGATGGGGTGGTACGCATAGACGCGCACATGCGCACGTGAAAAAATTAAATCGGGGAAATGAGCGCACTTGATAACATAAGGAGAATACTCTTGGGCGGATGCATGTGCGCAGCGTTCCGCGGCAAAGCAATTTATAACATTCCTTACGTAAAATGAGTTGTCGTACGTTGTCCTTACATTATAAAATGTCACTATCTTTCTTTAACTTCGAGATCTAACAAGTAAATTGCTTCAAATACCAGCAGAAACTGTCATTATTAGCCTTCTTGCTGCCACGCCCACCATATAATTCACAAATCATTAGTAGACTACTTGAAGTGCACCGGTTTAAGAGGCCGCTTATAGTGTTTCTGTGCATTCTCCCACGTGCACTCAGTACTCACTCTCTCCCTATTTTCCTCTTTCTGTTCCCCTTTTCCTTACCGCCAGTGTAGGGTAGCAAACCGGTCGCTCGTCTGGTTGACCTCGCTGCCTTTCTTCTTCTTGATCTCTCTCTCTCTCTCTCATTTACACATGACCATCACCACCACTTCCACAACCGTATTTCAATAGGTACAATGTTCTGAGCCAGGCTTAAAAAAATAAATATATAAACAGTTAGGTGCCCAGCCAGTTATAAGCCATCCCGCGACACCCACCGTTTGACTTGCGCTCTTTCTTTGTTACTTATAATTTCGCATATTGTTAAAATTAAAATTAAATTATGGGGTTTTACGTGCCAAAACCACGATTTGATTATGAGGCACGTCATATAGTGGGGGGACTCCGGAAATTTGGACAACCTGGGGTTCTTTAACGTGCACCTAAATCTAAGTACACAGTTGTTTTTGCATTTCGCCCCCATCGAAATACGGCCGCCGTGGCCGGGATTCGATCCCGCGACCTTGCAGCCGCGTGACATATAGGTGTCTGCTTCATGGATTTGTACGCTGAACACACAATATGTGCAAAACAACAACAACGATTACATTGCACAATTGTGCGAAAATAGCGTGTTGCTATTGTCTCTGCATTTACCTTAACTGTGTAACATTCAGACGTTGAGCGTGTCGAACTCGTTTTTCTTCCAGGCACACGCAAATGAAAGCAAGAGCGAGACATTCCGGCCGGATCGTGACAAGCCAGCGATCGGCTACACTAATGAGCCTTCTGTACACATGCACGAATGGTTTACCAGAAAATCCCGAGGTAGCGTGTCACCACGGAGTGTCGGCGGCCGCAATTGGTGCGTATACAGTTTGATAACAATAACTGTTGGTCGCTCTACTGGGTGATTCGTTTTGATAAAGCGTATTACCGCTTCAAAGTGGTCCGGACAGAAAGTGACAGCTATGTAAAAGCTGAATGCATGCATGTATCGCCGTGTGTGCAGGCGATGTGCGCAAAAAGTGCATGTCACATTCTAAAAAAAAAAAAAAAGGCGTCCTCATTGCTAAAATACATTTAATCTGTCTTGCGCAGGGCGTTCTATACATTCTGGGTCATAATGACAAGTATTCAAGTCGCGCCCAAATTCCGTGTCCAGAAAAAGCATACAGAGAAGACACACTCGATACATAGCCGTAGCTACTTCGCTTTTATTTAGTTTTTTTTTTCCCCGATGCATCTGTTCTATATCACGTTGTTACCGACCGTATAACCGGCGGGAACCGTATAATAAAGGTCGACGAGGCACGTACAACGCCGAGCTTGGCAGGTATGCTTGGCACAAGGCATGCTTTAATCAAGCGCTTTCACGGCCTGACAGGCTCGCGTCATTCATTTTCGTTCGTCCCGTAAGCTTCGCAATCGTGTAGGCGTCAGTCAGCCTCGACTTCAAGAGGAATGTATAGCGCGTACGCATGCCCACGAAGTGCATAATGCTGCAGTCGTGAGGCAGTCCGGCTCCGCCGCCTGTCAGATTCGAGGAGGTTAGATGAACCTTCTTCACTCTCGTCATGCCCACTCCTTCGTGCACATGGTACATGTGCGTGTGTACGTACGTGCGTGTGTGTTAGCGGCTGAATGAACAAGCACGTATGAATATACGAGTTTGTTACGTTATATATATATATATATATATATATATATATATATATATATATATATGCATGCGGACGTAATAACGCCACCCACCCACATCCGCCAACACTACGCCACCATTTCGCCGTTGACGATATCCCGCGTGCATTCTGTGACGACATGCAATACAGCAGCGCAGGTCGATGCGCAAATTGCCTTGCCGTGGAGAGGAGGGGAGCCCGAGCCCGTTAACGAGATGGCTCGCATGCCGCGCCGGGATTATGCCGCGACGATGAACATTTAATTTGCCAGAACTGGCGAGCTTATTGAACGAAATTTCTTTCCTTTTCCCCCCTTTCGCTCAAGCACCCACGCACAGCACCCTGCCTGCAGTGCGCAACCCGCGCGCACATAGGCACCCGGATGTACCACCGCTACCCCGGCATCATTCTATAGAAGAGCACGCAATTCAGTCAGCGCATTCGGTACGGCTCACTCGTACTCGGCGGTTCACAATACGAAAAGCGAGACGCTAAGCAAAAAACATTTCGAGGCGCATTGTTTTCTTCATTTCCGAAGGGGCGCGCCTCTTCGCTCCCGAAGCGCTCATTTTCATTTGGTTGGAACGACGTTCGCTTTCATTCTATTGTGCGACATCACGATATACTGCGTATAGAGTCAGAGTTTCGAATTTGCTTTCACTCCCTTAAATTGCGCTCCCCGTCTCGCCGATATCGCTGACCCGCGGTATATCGCGACTGCGGCCGTCGCGTGCCACCCTCTTATACATATACCTTCAATTCTCCCTCTTTCTCGTATATAGCTGATGCAGCGGTTCACCTTCATGTCTATCGCTTGCACTGCACGGGCCGGTCTGCGTGTACGTACGAGTTCTGCGGCGGCGCAGCAGTGGCCGACGCTTAATTATGTTTGAATAATAGATTGAACGGCAGGCGCTGTTTGCTCTCGGCCGGACGCGAGCGGAGCTGCGTGACACGCTGTGCTCGACCGCCTGCGCGGGCTTGCCCGGCTGCAGCCATTTGCATGAACGCCGGACCCGTGCTACGTTGGGCTCGAGGAGAATTCGATTTGCCGCCCTTCACTGGCGCTATACGAGATCGCCCGCATACTATATGCACGCGTTATGTGGGACCTGTGTGAACAACTGATGCGGCTTTGCTTTCGCTGCGCCGTCTAAACAACTCTTTTTCTCCTAGACTCTCGGATGTTTATGGCGACAGTCACGACGAGCAAGACAGTTTGAATCTTATGTTAAGAAGACAGCCGCGGCTGTCTGTTGCCACACAGTCGAATCAATTGAAACGCGGACAAGCTCTAGAGCGTTCTTTCCTTTCCGATTTCGCCATGCGGTTCGTGTAATGTCGGCGTGATTTCAGCTTGTATACATTTAGCATGGAGCCCATATCATCTTTGACGACCGGATAAGTAGCAACGCAAGATTTGCTCTCGCGTTATTATTTGTGAAAGGTGTTCTATACTTCGTAGTTACTTCGCATTTCATTTGTCCACGAGGCTACGCATTTTTTTATAGGTGATTGTGCAGAGCTCTGCGTGCTGTACTTGAAACTCTCAACGTTTGTACATCTCGTCATACTCTGGGCGGAGTCCCCCCATTTCTGTACAGTGTGCGCCTAGAAACAATCTTCGCAGTTGTTGCTGTTAGTCAGCTTTCGAAACACCACGCAGAACTGAGGTATAGAAGAATAGTGATTGCGTGTGCATCGCACGTGTTTGTTTGTTACTCAAGCAACCGACGCACGTTAATTATACTTGGAATAAGTTTTCTTACACACGCCTCGTGTTGCTAGGCTACAGGTGTGTGAGTTAACGGGATTTGTATTATTCACTGTATAGAACCAGATAGGGACTATAATTACAGAATTAAGAAACGGATGAACAATTTCGACGGCTCCTCAAAGGAATTAGGAACGTTACAAAATCAGCTGTATCTTTCGCGATGACGACAATGTGACGGCAGGATTGTGGCTGTCTGTGGGCAGCGAGTCCGAGCCAACTACGGTACATGACCTATGACACTGACATTCCTGTATACACTATGTTGTGGCCTCTGACTCCTCCTACTACGGCACGACACGACAAAATGATAATGTCCTCTATATGGCGAAGGCAAGGGCCGGGGGGGGGGGGGGGGGGATCACGTAGTGAGCGAGGGCGTCGTATGCGTGGGTGAATGGATGAATGAATAGATGAACGTATCGAGTGGTTCAAGTACCCAAGCAAATATCGCTGCAGGAGGAGGCATGACAAGACCCGTATTTATTTCAAGGAGCCACAACAACGAGCTTCCAGTTGCACGCATTCACTCCTTTGAGCCGATGCCCCAAAACCGCACCCTCCTCCTTTCCCTTCTTGTTATATATATATATATATATATATATATATATATGTGTGTGTGTGTGTGTGTGTGTGTGTGTGTGTGTACAGACGCCGCGTGCGGTTTCCATCGAACGCGCCTGTAGATCCGCCAGAATTCACGCTGAACATCAGGTGCATGCGTGCAAGCCATCGCTGGGATTCCGCGGAGCACACACAATCGATAGCGTGCCCCGCGATGTTTCTCAAAGAATAAACGAAGAGTCGCCCGAGTCGCGGATTTTCTCACAATCTTCGCGTCCGGAAGCCAACCCCTTCTCCTCTCAACCTTACTCAACTGCCTTTCTTTATTCCCGTCTTCTGGAAGGGACAAAAAAAAAAAAAAGAATAATGAAAGGAGAACAACGAACTGACGCCCGAGCACATCCGCGACGCTAAGACCCCGCAGTGCTGCTCGTCTCACCACCCCCTCGTAGAGACGGACAACGTTCGCGTGTGTGACATGCCCGCACACGTGTTTACGCCCGTCGCGGCTCACGCGCGTCTAGAGAGTCGTGCATCGGACGGTGGGACTCCTCGCCCATGCCGGCTGAGCTCTCGGGCCATTCAGGCGTCTCCGCAGACTACCCGTAGCCGCCGTATTTGTACGTCGTTCGCGCACGCCCGTCTGGTGGCTGCCGCCGAACAACCGCCTACAAAGTTTCTTTCCCGCGTCGCACGTTCTGCTTACGCGAGGACGCTACTACGCAGAGAAGGAGAGATGAAGGAAGAGGGAGGCGGGATGTGCACAGCGGAAGGGAAAACGAGGCAGCGCCAGCGATTGAAACGTCTTCGCACGCTGCCCACTCGCTAGCTATAGCCTCCTCTCGCAACTGCCTCTCGCGAACGAGCGCTAATGCGCTTCGCCGGACACTCACAGCCGCATTCCACGCCGCTGCTATATACCGCGGAGCGCGCGAAGCAGGCTGGCCGCTTCTTCTCAGGCGTGTTACGCCCGCTTTCTTTTGCCAGCGCTGTGCTCTCTCTTCTTGTTTTTCCGTATCGAGGCCGCCGCGCAAGACGCCGGCGTACCTCCGCGACGTGTGAAAGAAGGAAAGGAGAGAGAGAGAGAGAGAGGGGGGGGGGCTGCAGGCGCAAGCCGGGAGCGCAGCAGGCGCACACCGAGTCTTCTTCTTCCCACTGGTTGCGTGCCTCCTGCTTGCCCAGCATGGACGGCGCCACTGCCGCCGATCTGTCCGTCCATCCATTCCCCCTCTCTCTCCCGCCGTGGGCGAGGGGCAATCAAAAGTGCATGTGTCATTGTCAGGCGCGGGCGGGCGCCTTATTGACGGACCGCGTCCGGATCCATGACAATGGCGCCCCCGCCGGAGCCGCTGCGCGCTAACACGGCCGGCGCGCGCTGACCGCTCGCTCGTCACGCCGAGGAGCCAACAATGGGCTCCCCCCCCCCCCCCCCCTCTCACCTCCGAGGATCCGGCGAGGAGCCTTTTATTCTCGGTTCCCACACGGAGGGCGGGATGCCCGCTATATTACAGCAGCGGTGAAGAGCCATATTCGATTACGCGCGCCGCTGCGGCTAAGCAGGCGACCCGGATGCTCGTGCTTACCCCGCACGCGATCGCGGATTTCGGCCTTCTCCTTCGTCCGTGCGCCGTTCGACTGGACGGCGCCGGCGTCCTCGGGCCTCGTATAGCGATCTGAGCGTTTCCCCGTGTACCACGGTTTTTCTTCTTTTTCTCGTGTAAAACCAGACCAAGAACAAGGAACGAACTCGAGCCGGAAGCCGTCCGTTCTTTGAAATGTGAACGTGTACTGTCTCTTTCGATGATTTAGAAAAGTAAGGCATATTTAGTGAAGAGCACATGAAACGTGCAAGGTGGTATGAATGTATGTAAAATTTGGTGCATTTGGATCGGTTAGAAGATTTCAGATGCGCTGCCTACGCTTCGTACTAGCACTTCCTGCAGTGGATGGAGAAACTCTTGGATCACGGATACCATGCGATGAATTCAAATAGAGCTACTCTTACGCAGCCTTAAACACTCCTCCGTCAAAGAATAATTATGTTGCATACCTCTGTGGACTGTCACAGCTATGTCGTACGGACAGCGGAAAGAAACGGGGGGGGGGGGGGGGGGGTTCTTACGAGACATTTCGTGTGACTTACGAGACATGCAGTCGGCTCTTATTCATCCATGACTTCCTTTGACTAGCCTGCAGTGGTTCAGTCTAGCTCCGGATTCACGTTCGCACTACCTCATTCACGTTCGCCCCGCTTGGAGTGTATTCGTAACACACCACAGGCCATTCCATTGCGCGGCTGTTAAGAACTGGTCGTAAGAGAGTTCGGTCTCTGATGCGGCAATCGGAAGAAGTGTTTTAAGGCAACCGACCCGGATGCAGCGAGCTGTTCGATGTCTTTCAGAGGTATTATTGGTTGAGCTGTGGTCTACTGAGCGTCAGGCACGTTCACTCTCTGCTGACATGCATCACTTATTTGTACTGTATTTTCATTGGGAAGAAAGATCACCTCCTCTCTGGACTTGCACACGTGAGTAAGCAACCGTGCTGCCACCTCTGCAGTGCTTTCCAGGGGTGCCCAAGCGGGTTCACAATAGTTCCAGAGAGCACTAATGCGACGGGGAGACAGCTATATAAGGTCTATATAAGGACGCTTAGCAGTGTGATGGTGAATTCCTTGGTGATAGACACACCTAAATACTTCCGACGTATACTTTCCGTCACCTACCGAAAGAAAGAAATCCCGGACGTCGGCTTCTCCCCACATTATCTCTTAATGCAGTATAGCCAGCTTTAAAGGTAATAACGTGCGTGCAGACACCTTCTAAATTTGTGATCCCCGAGATAGATAGATAGATAGATAGATAGATAGATAGATAGATAGATAGATAGATAGATAGATAGATAGATAGATAGATAGATAGATAGATGTGTGTGTGCGTGCGTGTTTGTGAACGAGAAGGGGGGGGGCAACAATGAACACCAAGGAACGCATAGGATATAGGATAAATTCAGTCTTTCTTTATTTAATTGCACTGTAGAAATGATAAAGGGGAACAAAAGTGAAGGAAATGGCCTGTCGCGTCAAATATAAGAGGAATCTTGGGATACATATCAAATTTGAATTCCACACACGGCCTATATCTGTACATGCATGGGATGTTTGTAGTTGCAACGAAACCATCGTAGGCCCTATTTGCAATTTGAGAAAAACGCCATAAACCTCACTAGAAATTCTACACGACGGCCCCTGTCGTTATAAAGGGGTATATACAGCGGTTCCCTCTTACATTAGCGAGGAAGGCTTTAAAGGTGCCACTGCGCTCTTTGAGGCCACGAAGAAAGCGCCAAAGCATTTGGAGGCTGCCGCACGATATGCTACGTGCGTTTTAGTGTAACCTGTCTTGATCATTGTTCTTTATCATCCAGGTGACCAACCGGCTAGCAATGGCTCCCATTAACCTTTTGCTTTGTTCCTCTTTTTCTCTCAGCGCGTCTCTCATTCCGTTAAAAGGGTTCGTAAGACAATGCCCCTCATTAAACACCGCGCTCATTTCAGATGCAAAGCAGCAGAAGCTGGTCTGCGCGTATATACATCTCTGTCAATCACAGCGAGGCCAACTGAGTAACATACCCTTGCGAACACGCTCGGCCGAAGCAGCGCCGTACAGCGGTGACAGTACTACACACGCCTTCGAGTCAGCGCAGTGGGAAAGCATCTATCGGTGAAAGCGCCGGATATTTTGACTGCGTAGTCAAGAGTCTGTCGAGGGAGGAGGGGGAGGGGGGGTTTGCAATCCTCTCGACGCGGCGAAACGCGGAAGGGCTGCCATGCCGCTCGTCGTGTGCTCGCGCTCGAAGGAGCTTTTGCCACCGCGCCTCGTCACTCGTGTCAGGCGTGCGCGCGCGCAGGCCTCACTCGAGGCGCGTGGAGCCACGGACAACAATGGAATTCCCCGCTGGGAGGCGAGCAGCGCGAGCAGCAAGCAAGCGGCGTCGGTGACAGGCTGTTTGCGCAGGGGCCGGGCTTTAGGGCGCATTGTGCTGCCAAGCCGCACAATGGGCGGCCACAATGTGCGACCACGACGGAGCAGCCATTCGGGGGCGAGCATGCTCGCCCTCGCCGTCAGCATCATCGCAGCCCATACACGTATATATATATATATATATATATATATATATAGTGTGTGTGTGTGTGTGTGTGTGTGTGTGTGTGTGTGTGTGTGTGTGTGTGTGTGTGTGTGTGTGTGTGTGTGTGTGTGTTCGCGTACACGGCGGGCTTCCTTTGTTAGACACGCCGAGGAACGGAAAGCATAAAGCACGCGCATAATATACCGGAGATGCGCGCTCAGCGCGGCTGCGCTTGTGCGAGTGCGGAAAGAATTGCGTGTGTACATGCGTGAGTGTCTCGTTCATGAAGTGCCTCGTTTACCGCTCTCGTATATACGAGCTTGGTCGAGGTCGTCCGGGTGATACCCGGTCCATGTTGACAGCGACGTCGTTACAGACGCGGTTGCCGATATTACCGCTGGCACTATTGCCGACACCGGCTAGCCGTCACTATAACCCACTCATTTGCGGTTGTTTACACTGCGCAATGCAGCACATCGGGGGCCTGCTCTATAGCGCGTCGCAGGTCACGATCTCATCAGCGCCACGTCGTATGGGTTTGAAGGAATTGGCATGCGTCTTCAAAACTGTTCAGTTAGTGTCGGACGAGAAAGTTTAACAGCAGTGCGGATGACCACGATGACGACGACAACAACGACCAGACACGGTAAACGAGGACTAGAAGCGGGAGGATAACAAGAGAAGTGACGACGCTGACGACTGCCGCTTACATTTTGAGGGCAACGAAAGGAATAACAACGAATGCCACGGTCTCCGCAGTGGAAAGCTGCCAAACGCTATACGCGACGCTGCAGAACAGATACTCTTCCCGTGTTCGCATGCAAGCTTTGACAGACGTTTCTTTTCGACTCCGCAGAATGGCGCGCAAACCCGACAGAAGTATAGTCAGTGTGTTTTTGAATGACACCTTTCGGTGACTCCCGCGAGGAAGAGTGTTGTGAGAAACATCGTTTCACTCCGTTGCCTTTGGGTACGCGGTAAGTTTCTGGACCCGTAATCGCAAAACGTTTCTTACTCTAGAACTGTTTGTTTGCATAAGAGCATATTCCAGGCAATCGTGACGCTAGACATAGCGAAGATGCCCGCGGCCTATGGCAAAGACCACTTCGAAGCTGTAAGTTTTGCTAGTTTGGCCCCTGGCCACTAACTCATTGTCTAAGATAGGGAGAACATAATGGCACGGACCAATACCCTCACACAAGAAGAAAAGAGAAAGACGAGCGGTACACTCTGAACTAGTTTATCCATGCACTGCCTGAAGCTTGATGTAAACATACATTTACACATACAGGGTGTTTCAGCAAACACTTTCAAAATTTATTTAAGGTTGCCTGTGGCATATAGCCCAATCGTAGTTAATGAGCTGGTCTACTCGAAGAGGCGGGTATTAATAGCACAACAAATTATTCGACATAATCGAATTATTAAAGAAAATCAACTAATTAAGTTTTTAACTAATTACCTGATGGCCCATATTGCAATTTACAGATTGTAGCCGTCGAGTTCGCAAGGCGGATCCACTTAGGATTCTCAGGATGACAGCAGTTTCGAGATATTAATTCCCGAACTTTGCAGAGAAATGCATTGGCGTTCCAGTTAATTTTGTGCTTGAATGCATAAAGCGACGTTTTGTTAAGAACATAACTGGAACGCCAATGCATAACTGGAAGAACAATGACAAGAACATAACTGGAACGACACTCCCAGCGCGGGAGTGTCGGCCGTCAATATTGCCTGGTTGTCGTTGCTTGTTATCATTGAAGATGCTTTGGTATACCTGCATAGCTTTGAATAAATGCATATATGAAGGCTTGAACATCGAGCAATCAAAACGCGTGTCTCTCGGGCTCGTATGGCTGCTCGAGGCGCACTCCTTCGAACGGTATCTCATGCTTCAAGTAGGGCCGTACGGCATTCCCCGAAATCTTGCAATCGTAGGTAACTCTTGCCTAAGTTCTCCGCCAGGGGCACATTTCAAAGCTGCGCCCCAGTAAATGAAATGCGTCAGAGGTGAAAAAAAAAAATAATAATCACAGTACGGCGACCAACCGAGCAGAACGCTTTTGATCATTGAGTAGAGCGGGGTTACAAGCACGAAGAGGACGTCGGGAATGTGCGGGATAAAACGACAAAAAGATGCAAACTGAAAATACCGCAGAAGTATAAATAGTAGAGGCGAACCGGCGCTCACTTGGATGAGTTCTGGCCGAAGCGTTATAAGTGTGTCCGTGCGTGTGCGTGCGCGCCAAGGCGGGGCTATCGGAAGGCTGCAGGTGCGCGCGATCGAGGGGGCGCCTTTGACCTCCGATCTTCTCGACACGGGGTCGCTTTGCCGCCGGCGGTGGCGGCGGCTTGCATCAAAGGCGCGCATGCGCGCTCGCTGCGCGAGCACTCGTTGGTCGACCCCCCGCCGCCACCTCTCGATGAGCTGGGCGCGCACCTTGTATGCTTAGCGGACGCTCATTGGCCGCGCTCGTGCATTGAGTCTCCATATACCACCGGCCCGTGTTGCGCAACGGCGCCCGTTGCACCGGGCCCGTGCCGCACGTCATTCTTTCCTCGTCTTCTTTGGCTCACGAGCGCGCTTATGCGACGCTGCTGAATGGGAGAGCGGTCAGCCCGCATAGTTCATGAGGAGTGGACCTTTCGCGCGAGGCGCGCGCACCTGCTCTGCGTACGGGCGCGACTCGCACACAGGAAACGCGGCGGCGACCCTTTGAAGACGCGGGGAGATGAAGATAGAGAGAGAGCGGTCTTGGAAAACGAGCGCGTCGCGTCGCATGCGACATGAGTTGGACACCGCTGTATTGTCAGGGTAGCGGGATTTGTAACCCGTAGGACGGAGTACGACAGGCGTCCAACGTTACAGCTTTTGGAGAACTACATAGTGAAGCATAGTGACGCGCTTTTTTTTTCTTCGTTATCCGCGGCGGTCATGTGTGAGCTGTAAAAACCTATAGTACCAAGAAAAAAAAAATGACAGGCGGCGGAAGTTCTCTGCGGGTATTACCATTACTTGTGTGTATATAAGTCCAGAGATTTGTTGCTGTAGCGCTTTTAACTGAAAGCTGTGTGACTTTCGAATCATTAATCACAACGTCCCACTTCACGTCAGCAAAATTTGAATGTACGCTTGCAATCACGAAGAGTGTGGGTTATCCAGTGAGCGCAGGCAATGTGCCTATGAGTCACGCATGATGGGGAAAGAGAGAATGATTGAAAATGATGGCAGCGTTATCGCCAAGCACGTCCGCAATATTTGTTTTCACATTTCTTTGCATTACAAGCTGTGCGCAGACTTCGGACTGCTGTAAGCCGCTTCCAAGCTCATAGCGCTTCCAACGAAAACACACTGGTCACTGTTTTCTGAATGCAGATTTCCTGTACAGTGAAGGCATAGTCCCGTGTTGCAAGACAGTCGAAGACTCCAGGTATCACTGGTTGGGGTAGCGATTTCACTGATGCGGATACAGGGGAATGTGGAATTAAAAATGCCCCGACGATTACGATACTCCCTAATACGAAATTTGAGCGCAGCTCTATATACGTGTTTTCATTTCGCGATATATTGGCTGGCGTGGACAATCTGTCTCGTGCAAACAGAGCGAAGTGTGGCCTTTCGCTAATGGGGAGATCGCGAGAGGCAGCGCGGGGTGACGCGTGGGCGCAATTTACAGCAGCCGCCGCAGACAGACCTCCGATCATGCAGCACTTTGTTTCCATACAGACGACGCGCGCTACTCTGGCGCCATCTCGTAGCGATCGTCACCGCAAAGCCCATCTTGCGCAGCACTACACTTCTCACGCTTTCGCCATACCCTCCTTCTCCGCTATCCTCCTCGCTCTCTCTTCGCTATCGCCATCTTTCATCTCCCGCTGCGCTGCGCGTTCGCTTTCATCCTTCGCTGTGCTCGTTCGCTCGGTTACGAGGGAAAACGCCGACGCTCACCGCAGAAACTGGCGCCTAAAAGCTGCGCTCTAAAATTACATTATTTGGTTTTACGTGTCAAAACAAAGATATAATTATGAGACACACCGTAGCGGGAGGCTTCGGATTAATTTCGACCACCTGGGGTTCTTTAACGTGCACTAAGTGCACAATACACAGGTGTTTTTGCATTTCGGCCCCATGCAAATGCGGCCGCCGAGGCTGGGAATGTAAAATAAACGTAGCCAAATGGAAATCGCCTAATGGAGACAGTGAATCGCATTATAGTAAACTGAGCAGAAGTTAGAGGTCCGGCTTTGGTGATATTATACATGCTTGTTTGACTTCAGGATTCTCAGCAACGCGTGGCTTGACAGGTGTATGGGAAAGCAGATACAAGTGACTGAGAAAAGCGGGAATACCAGGACACTATATACGACTGTTCTGTTCTGTATCTATTCCAGTCCAACATTCGCATTCAATTAATCAATCAAGCAATCAATCAGCCATCAATCGTCAATCACTCAATCAATGAATCGTCAGTTTAGAATCAAGGCGGTGGAATAACACAATGGAATATAATTTCATGCGCATATAATCGTTGTACGATCATGCGCGCGACCCAAGAAATGCCTCGTGCTGAATGTCTGTTGAAAATGTAACAGCTGAAATGTCTTGTGTGTTGCCTACGTAAACAAAAAAGAATGTAAAAGGTTGTGCACTGGGACGACATATATCGGGCTGAAGATGCTATAAGAAAACCAGGCTGTTGAAGGTGGCTATAGGTAAAAAAACTATAAGAGGTTCGGGTGACGGGTAAGTTTTCAGATATATTTTTGCAGTTCCTACAGAGCTGCATGCTTTCTAGATATTTCTTTTCTTTTTTTCTCATTACGGCTGGCAGAAAACCATTCAAATTGTGTATACTGCCTGCGTCTCAGACTGTGGCGCTGAAACTCACAATGCCTCAAGAACGTTTAATAGAGTTCATATAAAGGCCATTTGAAATTTACCAGTTTGGAAGACACAAAAAAGAAATGGTAGCATCGAAAAGTCGATGCCAACGAAACCGGATTTGCGGCTTTGCTTTTTTAATGAAGCGATACGATCAAGACGTCATGGCGAGCTTAAGCTAAAGCAAAGCAGGCAATATAACATACTATAGTTGGTCACTAAAACTCTCAAAGATTGGGTGTGGTGCCGTTACGCGCTATAAAAGCCTCTAACGGTCCTTCCTTCGTGCTTTTGTTGGTACACGGTCGTGCACAACCTAAAGCCTTGCGTGAAAGTGTGTTGTTTGTCATCCTTGCGTAAATGATCTCTGGAAATTTATCGACGCTGTTTGTCGTACTTGAGCAGGGTTTCTGGTGACAGATGAGATCAACCTATAGGATCAGTGACTTTCGTGCCATATTCTATTCTATTTCGGGGACCTTATAAATTTAAGGACATCATTTTAATATAAAAATGGAGAGACTGAGGTAAATGGTTACATAGGCCGCACTAGTAGTTGAACGTTGTTTTCTTTGCCTTCTGTCTTTTCTTTTATTTTTGTTTTAATTTTGCGGCACTCCGCAAAGTCGGACCAATAATCGCCAGTAAGATTTAGGATCTTTACACGGGCCTTTGTATAGGAACTGTACGATCGTGTATACAATCTGAATCTTTAGTGTATAATGAAATGCTTATCAGTTCATAGTGCCACTTTAACAACCTTCAGAGTATTTATTATTTGCCGTTGCTGTAAGGCTGCTAACCACGAGGTAGCGGGATCGAATCCCGGCCACGGCGGCCGAATTTCGATGCCGGCGAAATGCGAAAACACCCGTGTACTTAGATTTAGGTGCCCGTTAAAGAACCCCAGGTGGCGAAAATTATTCCGGAGTCCCCCACTACGGCGTGCCTCCTAATCAGATCGTGGTTTTGGAACGTAAAACACCATAATTTAATTTAATTTGCTGTAATATAAACGTACTACCAACAAAGGTCTTGAGCACGGTTGACCGTGGTTACCTCGGCGCAAAATCTATAACTGCGTTTGGTTGAGCTGATCAATGACCCACACGGAGCACTTCAATCGAGAGCATAAAGGAATTCGTTGAGAAAGTTAGGGTAAAGAGTCTATGTTCTTAAAAAAAATGAAGTTAAATTTTGTGGTTTTACGAGCCAATACCACGATCTGATTATGAGGCACGCCGCAAGGAGAGACTCCGGATTAATTTTGACCTCCCGGGGTTTCATGAACGCACACCAATGCACAGTAGATGAGCGTTTTTGCATTCTGCCCTCATCGGAATGCGGCCGCCGTTGGCGGGAGTGAGCCAGTGACATCGTGCTCAGCCACTGCGATATAGCGCGGTGGGTCGCTATGCTCCTTTTATCTATGCAATATAGAAAGAAAGACGCACCCATAAAAGCACGCAGCAAACAGTCGACTTGATCAAATCATAGGTTGCCCACTAGCCGAGCCAAGCTCCAACACGAGGTGATCCTGCACAGGCGAGCGCATTGCGGCTTCTGATTCGCTTTGAAAAGCCGCCTTTCTTTGCACATCAATCTAAAAGCCAGGGCGCATCTATCGAGAATACGGCTTTATTTACTTTACTTTATTATCTCGGCTCTCTTGCCTCGATTGTATCGCCGACCTTATAGTCAAGTGACCTGCGATGACGCCCAGACTGAGTTTAAACAGACGTTGGGGCAGCCAAATGGCTGCAGCCCCTCCATAACACAATGCAAAGCAGCACGGGATTCGTATATCTGCCGCGCAAAGAATGACATGTAGGAAAAGCTTCACAAACTGCGACTCGGCTTCCTTAGACTTCGTGCACGAATATTTTAGCAATAGGTGCGGTGAGTGAGAAAAAAAGAAATAAAAGAAACGTGCTCGAAAACAATCGCAGTCAGGTTTGTCGTATAGTTTTCGAGTAGTGCACAGATCATTGGTCGACTCTAACCGCTGGATGAATATCCCGACATGACAGTCGAAGCAGCCTGAGTGGGTGACAAATACGCGCCTGACAAGTGTTAGGATGGTGTCGATCGAAAACACACTTCTTTCCTGTCGGGGCTGCTGCTTTTATGTTTTCCTCTTCCGGCTAGACAATGGATTTGGATGGAAGATTCTGCAATGCAGCTGCGTCAGAGTGCGACTATGCGTGCAGTTTCACGGTGATATACTAAGTCGTGCTGAATTTGTCGCTCGGTCAGGTTATGGTAAGATCGCACTCCTTGATTGCAGCTGCTCCTTTCTGCTTTTCTTTATAGTGTGAAGAATTGTGCACGGTGCTGACGACACTATTCCCTGTGATTCCGTTGTCAATGTTTGACAAGGGCTCTCATTTCAAGGAGCATCTAGAATTTAATATTTTTCTTGCAATGACTCACTCATCAGCGCGTGATCGCTATTTTAGTTTTGTGTGTCATATGCGAAGAGGCGTAAGCACCGAGAACAAAAGTGCGCTCCAACACTCAGCGTGACTGCCAAAAAAAAAAAAAAAAAAAGCGTGTCACGGACATATTCCCGCTTCTGCCACGTTTCTTCTTTTTGAAGCGCCATCATTGATTTTATATTTATGTTGATTTTGTGATCAAGCAGTTTTCTGCATTGTTGAAACAAGAGGCTCATGTGTCGATCATTGTGTACACCTAGCTGTGCATTTGTATGTTTGTTTATGTGAAGATGGGTGCCAGCTTTGTCTGCGCGTATCATTCTCTTAACCTTGATCTGGAGGTCAAAAGTTACGAGCGATTGTACCGCCGAGGATCTATCGCCTACTTTCAAAGCTACGAGAGGTCCAAAGAACCTGTTGACTGTTGCTATAGGGATGGCAATCAAAGCGTCTACTCTGTTGAGATGAATCGCAAAAAAAAAAGAATGATTTGCCACACAAACTCACAAATAGACAAAACGGTCTAGGGAGGTAACCCTAAATTTGCTGCACCTTCCTATCTTCGCCCTTATTATACATCCCCGACTACGCAACCTAACAGCTTCATTTTGCTTGTCGCCTGAGGTCTGACACAGCGGAAAGAGAGATCCTAACTTCTGTTATGTTACTAACCAGTCCTTTAATTTTCGTTTTAGCAACAGCGATTACTACATGGTCTTTATCTGCGCCCTCTTTGATGAAAGTAGCCTCGTAGAGTAACGGTGACTAAGATGCGTCAATAATCAACATACAAGCGAACAGGCATGCAGAGCGGCCGTCGGTGCAGTATATAAACTAAATGGTCGGCCTTCTTCGACAGCTTCCGTAGCGACCTAACTCACCGACAACTACCGCTGAACCTCTCGCTTGTTTTTCTTTTTTTTATCTTTTTTTTTACCTTCTCTTTATAGCGTATAAACCATCCTGCGAGTCCCTCCCTGCCCATGTTTCGCACAAACCATATTCAGCCGCTTATACTATACTGTACAGCGAGCAGTAATTATTCTTGACCGCGGGGCTAATTCGATTTCGTAGCGCTGATACGATCGAGTCGCGACGGCCCACCCGAAACCAGTTTTCAATTTTCTCTTCCTCAAGACGATGCAGCGGGTCAGGCGCACGCACGCCGCGCACATCCTTGCGGAGTCAAGTTCCTGTCCTCGTGGCTTCGTACATATATGTTCCGCCCGGGCGGAAATTAAGATGGAGAACTGCGGTCCCCGCGCGCTTTGAGGGGAGCATCAACGGCGCCGCGCTCACCCGGTCTTACCGCGCGGGCTCACCATCCTACGTAATCAGCGATGGATCGGTCAAATCCCACCTCGTCCTGTTTGCATGCGTAAGGTATAGAGTGAAGGAAAGGGAGTGAGTATAGGCAGTGAGCAGGAAAGTCCTAGGGTACGCAAAAACACGCAAGAAAGAAGCGAACTCGTCTTCATTCGCTGGTCGCTCGTAAAATTCCTCACATCGACAGCTCGAACCCGCGAGCACTGCCTGCCTGCCTGCCTGCCTCCCCGAACGTCGATTATCATCGACGGCGTAAACGACAATCCTATCTTTGCGTATATTCATCAGCCCCTGTACGGAGATTGGGATAAGGAAACGGCGTCGTTTCGCCGAGATCTTTGTTTTTAAGGATGGATGCAGCGCAGAGAGCTTGCGCGCAAGAAACAATAACAAGAACAACAACAACAAAAACGGAAGTGGACAGACCAAGCCAGAGTCAACGAGGCGGCTCTGTCGCACGGCTCGAGTGGCGTCAGTGTAGGCTCCAAAGTTAAGCTCGTCGGGAGCCGACCACCAACGACCACGTGTGCGCGTGCGCGCGTTTCCTCAATCGAGCAGCTAATTTGTGCGTCCCCGCTGCCCGCACGGGGTGATCACAGTCTCGCAGACCCTCGGCCGCACGGCACAATGATGACGGAACGGCGAACCACGAGAGTGGTTATCGCGACTTCGCCGCCTCCGGGCCGACCTGCAGCTTAGAGCGCGTGACCCGAGTCCCGCGGTAGCCGAGCTTCGCGCGCTCCTTGGTCGAGCCGGTGCTCAATTGCAGCTACTGTCAGCGCTGTTGCATGTATGTATAGACAATCACCCAATTCTGGGTCCATTTTGGGTCCATATTTGCTGGTTAATCGCCGATCAAGTGAAATTACTCTGAGTGAGATGAAGTGAGGCACATGTGAGAACGAGTCTACAGCAGCACGATGCTGACGCTCTATGATAGAGGACGCCCGATGGTGATCCGCGGCTGTCGATATATGCGTGTGCATCGGCCTGTCTGCGCTGCATTACGCCTGTCGAGCTTTGCAAACTTTGCCCATCCTCATTTTGCAGCTATTTCGCAGATTTGAAACTTACTGATGGTTAGCAGCATGGCAACTTAGTAGCAATCTTATAGGTTGCGAGGCGAGGGCATTGTTTGAAGAAGTGCTCCTGACAAAGCCTGGAATGGGCATACCCTCTATTTTTTTAAATGAAGTTATTACTCATCAAAAGAAAGTGCCCGTGTGTTCCAGTGAGCCTCCTCTTTGCACACTACATTTAAGCGCTTTAACGAGACCTGCATGTGTAACCGTGGCAGAGTATGGCTTGACTCTTTCTTTTAATGTTAAAGGTCTCTGTTCTTTTAGCGCAATAGCGTTAAGGGCCCCGTGTCGCAGAAAATCCGGCGTCGGCGTCACTGTCGGCGTCGGCGCGCCGACGTCGTTGGAGGAAATAATCATCCCGAACCGCCCCGAACGCGCAGGCCCTACGCGTGGCAAAATGGCGCTAGTGAACAAAATCGAATTTCTCAAAGTCAAATCCGTCAGAAAAAATCGTAAAATACGACTTCACCACAACATGCAGACGTGATAGCGTAGGACTGGAATTTGAATATATGAGTAAATATAATTCTCTTACGGCCGAAACTCAAACACAAACCCCTTTTCCAGCATTTCTTCAATTCATACAGCGGCCCGCCGCGGGGCCTTCCTTGCAAAAACACCCTCCAGATGGCGTTCGCCTCCTCGTTTAAATATTCATTTCTAGCCATGCATTTTATAAGTCCAAGAATGGGCTACAAAATTTACCCCAGGATCGAACAGTACGGACAAGACGCCGACTTAAATAAACTCTAATGACATTAGACCGCAGACCTTTCAGCTTAAGGAAACTTTTGGGCCCTTGGTCAACAACGGCCTTGCAGAAGAGCGCTTTAAAAGCATTCAAAACTGTTCTCAAAGACAGCGTCATTGTTGGCCGTTATTAACGCTTATTATGTTCCTTTTATTTCAACGTCGATTTATATATGCATGTGTTTGTGGATTATGTTATGTTGACTATTCTGTTCTAACTACATGTGATAATGCATTTACACGATGTATGCACCCCCCCCCCCCCCCCCCCCCCCCAGACTTGAGACTGTACTGTTAGGTGACAGTATTAATTGTATTTTTGAGACTTTCTTCTGCAGTGCCGTGGAGTTATTTAACTTGTATATTGTATGTACCACGTATTTTTTACGTTGTAGTGTTACTGTGAAAACGTAGCTTGACAAGTATCTTTTAATGTTCTGGTGCTTGTATGAGAAGGTTGTGGTGACATGTAATCTTGAACCCTGTGTGTTGTAGGTTAGACCCATTCAAGAGCTAAGGAGTATACCGGCGCCTTATTTGTGCGCCATCTCCTTATTTCATAAAACACAAAAAAAAAAAACAAGCTTCGTACTACTAAACAAGAAACCCATCATGTCGCTATAGAGCGCAGGCGCAGGGGGCAGAATAAGAGGAGGCGGAGGAGGAGGAGGAGGGGTGTTGCTTGCTACAGGCGGACCTAGCCTTGCAAAAGTTGCCGGCAATTGCCCCGCCTGAACGTCACCTATTAGTCGCGGTACGGTCTCGAACACTTCGCAGTACAATTAACAGCACCAGGTATCAAAATTAAGTTGACACGGAACCCAATACATTGCGCGTTTTTCCGAAACACGACGACCCACACGGCTCATTATTCACTCCTCAAACCTGTATCGGGTCCGCTTCTGCTCGTTCTGGTTTCCACCGCATCAACCTTGCGTGATTAAAGGACTTAAGGGAACTGATGCCGCTCTCCTCAATCGCACCTGCACAGGGTCAGCGCAAACTCCAGCTTGGCGGTGCAAGACGCGACTTGGCCCATCATTGTCGTGGGTGCATTGTCAAGCTCTTGGTGACATGAAACATTATATACTAAAGTGTCCCGAATTTTAAGAACAACGTAAGAAGTTGATAGATGAACTCAAGCGCAAGACGGCCCACACTCAAATAATGCAAGTGACATTTTGTTCCCGCGAGGACATTGAATATTTAGGAGGGAGGTGCTTCGGCTCCACCTAAAGTTCCTCCGTTATACGGAGTTGGGAAGTGAATGGACCGAATAAGAAAGAAATAGTTTTTGCTCTTTCTCGTCGAGCCGCTTCAATTTGTTGCCCGCAATAATCCGTAGCTTCTTGCACGACGATAAAAGTCTCGATCAGCACCAAGAGAATCACGTTCACCATTGGCAACGGTATAGGCAGCTATCTGTATTTATTTATTTATTTATTTATTTATTTATTTATTTATTTATTTATTTATTTATTTATTTATTTATTTATTTAAGATACCTCACAGGCCCGAAGAATGGGCATTGGGTAAGGGGAGCCTCAAAAGTTTTACACAGTATAAATAGCATAAAATTATACAGAACATAAAGCACTTTGTTAATCATAATAATACAAGGAAGAATCAAGTTTAAACGAACTCTAAAATACTCGGATAAAAAAAAAGAAGAAAAAAAGTGCGTACAAGAAGCATCGCAGACAAGTTATTTAAATCATGAAATGGATGTTTATGTCGTGACGGAATTTTTCTTTGTTAGCTCAGCTACCAGGATATATCGGGAAGGTCGTTACACAAGCGGATGACACGTGGAAGCGCAGATGAGTTAAAACAGTCTGTTTTACCATAGATGCGCGTGAAAGAGAGATGATTATGTATTCTTCGTGAGCTGAATGGAGAGACTTGCAGAGCTATTGGTGATGGCCTTGGTCCGTGAACGTACTTGTGAAACAGCAATAAACGTGCTACATCACCACGAGTGTTCAAAGAAGGAATTAAAAAATTGTTTGATTGCGATAGCAATTATATGGACACTTCAACCGGATTTCTGCCGTCGGCGTCACCGTCGCCGTGAGGTTCCGTATAGATAAAATCTTCGCCGCGCGCCGTATGCCCGAGCGGAAGCGTGCGGGGACGCGCGCTATCACGGAGACCGAACGCACTCAATCTCCGACGCGCAAGCAAGGAAGCGGGAAGCCAGCGCCGGAGGGAGCGGGGGGGGGGTCACTTCTACTCTGCCAACAACCGCGCTCGTCGCTCGCCCGCACCATCTCTTATCTCAACACGGCTCTGACCTTTCTATGCGCTGTACATTCGCCGCTCAGTTTCCGTTGAAGCGATAGACCGCACGCACCTTCGCCCACTGTGGCGTATGCGCTTGCTGCCAGCGTTTTGACAGTCATTGTCTGCAGTCATTCAGTGTGATCTATTCATGTTTGTTTGTGCGCGCTCACACCACGCTTGTTCATTCAGTTAGTAATAGTCGGGCCACATTTTCCAACGCACGCTACACATGCAATGCTGCCCGGATCGGCAGTGCAGAGCTACAGGTGTGTCCCTTCGCACGCGCTGCCCACGGGAAGCGCTTCTCATCAACACCACCGTTTCACACGCGCCTTCTCATGGTCATCGAGTCTCTCTGCATGTCGGTCTACTTACGCCACAGCACACCTGCTTACTTAATCAGCTCATATTTACTAAAATTCTTATTGCTACCAAAGCCGCTCACCTTATTTCGTATGGCATTGCTGTGTTGCTATCGCATTCATTGCTTCGCCCTTAGGGCGAAACTGTGACATTTTTTAATTTGCGTCATGCTTTCGTTGTAGTTGTAATTTTGTGAGATGAATCGAGCGGCTCTATTCTGAACTGATTCTAACATAGTGGTTAAATAAATGTAATGAGGGGATCATATTGAAGAAACAAATTGAAGTTTAGGGCGAACAAATGTAAGATAGGCTAATTTGCGGACATTAGTCGGCGTCTTACGGAGGTTCCGGCGTAAATATCCCAAGGATCAGGAGGCATTTCCGCAGATGTTATTGATATGTGTAGTCCAGGAAAGGTTTGATGGCAGGGTTACGCCTAGATATTTTAAAGAAGTAACTACACACACAGGATTGTTATTAACATAGTATGAAAAGTTGGAAAGGAAATGTTTGCGAGTGAAAGACATTACATTTATCTGGGTTAAGGGACATTATCCACCTGCTACACCAACTGCTAATAAGCACAAGCTCATTTTGAATTTTTGCGTGGTCATCAGTACTAGCAATTACTCGGTAAATTATGCAATCGTCAGCAAAAATCCGCACATGAGAAGATAAGTTATTCGGTAAGTCGTTAATATATATCAGAAAAAGTAGTGGACCATGCCGTATGACGACATATGGCCTGGAGCAGGCTTATAGACAACAACGTTTGTCGGCCCTGTCTTTATGTCTTGTCTGTCTTTGCTCTTTGAACGATGCGAATCAGTGTGGTCTTACAATATCTCCGATTATAAGCTGCACTCGTATAATATAGAGCCGTTTTCATCAGGCTACTTACAATAAACTATAGCATCTCGGAAATGCAAATAAAAGTTCGAACCTCGGATAATGAATGTTCCCGAGATATCAGTTTTGAAGATGCGTGTGTATACGCATAAATAAAATTTCGAAGATTCTCGTGCGTAAGTGTTACTTGCTATTGGCCAGCAGCCTTCGCTCATATATGCTCAGCATTATGATTGGTTGGAGTTTTCTCTTGAAGAATTCCAGCGTAAGAGGTTTTTGTGAATATGCGCCCTAATGTTTGTAGTATCGGTATTTCTAAATAGTTTACAGGTGCAGCTCGGGAGAAGACCATGTGGTTTTTCTATGTGTCCTGTCACATACTTTCGGGGCCGGATATGTCGTATTGATGCTTCCCGGCCAGCAGATGTACCCTGATCATTTGTTCATCTCAATTCCGCTGTTGCGCCTCGAAAGCTAAAACAGTCGGTTCAAAGCCCCACGCTTCTCCGTCATCACGAACACTTTGATGAGTTACCCTTTCATGAGCTACTTATAAGCACTTAAAGGAAATCAGCTCAGGCCGCGAGTGCCACTGGTGGCTCAGGTGTCAAACCATAGCAACGGCCTATATAGCAATCGGCAACTTGACGAAGCGACAAGCTACAGTGAAACGTCTTGTACAAACGTTATAGTTAGCTAGCAGCGAAACCAACCAAAATTCAAAGCGAGAATACACACGTTACGGGTAGTCAACGCTGTTTAGTGTGGCGAAACTGTTTTGAGCATCCCCTTTCCATTTTTTTAAACATCTGTAGTTGTATCGCGAATTTCTCGGCGTTTTCTATATACGTGCACGCGTGGTTTCGGGAAATATTGACCGCACATCCTTCTGACGAATATTTAGTGACATTCAGGCCTCTGCTGTGCTGCATGTAGTCTTTCTTTTCTCTGTTTCATGAGCGACCACGAGAAGAGAAAGCCTTTGAACTAGACAGCCGCCTGGTTATAAAGCGACCATGCGCGGGGAAATAAGGAAAAAGGATAGAAAGAAGAAAAAGCAACAGAACAGATAGTTACGCTCAGTGCACACATAGAAACAGTGTTTCTACAGGGGCGCCCACAAATTCGCTGATTCTTAAGAACGCAGTTTGAGAGCACGTCGCTTTCTGGGCTAATGATGGGTGAGGCCGTGAACCAGGCCCGTAGCCAGGAATTTTTTTTTTTTTTTTTTTTTGGGGGGGGGGGGGGCACTTGGTGAAAGGCCTTGACTATTTGAGGAAAGCAACCCGCCCTGGCTACGGGCCTGCCGTGAACCAGGATGTTTACCTCCATAACATGTCCGGTGAACAAAATATCAACCTTTAGAGTACCACATATTAGAGCCACATGGATTGCAGTTCTTATAATGCCAGTGTGTAATTCATTTTGCCCGTCACACTCTCGTTTTCGCTTTAGGGCTGTCAGTTAAGGAGACGTGCAACGCGTTTACTTTGTTATCTATTTCAAGCATTTGCAAGTGCATGCTATCGAAACTCTGATTTTCTTTTTCTCTGGCAGGATTCATTGGAGTCATTCGTTTCTTCCACCCAGATATAACTTAAGAAAACCCACTAACCATCCGTCAAAGTGCACAAACGAGTTTTAAACGGTGCTCCTGGTTATGAATAGGTATAGCTAATTGGCATTATAGGAGTAACATCGTGCTCTCGGATGAAATTGATCGAGCCGTCAGAGTGCTGTCGCGGGAGTCGAGCCTCGCGGGCAGCGCGCAAATTAAGACAGGTACTTTATTAACGAGGAAGTCGTGTAAAGGCTGCGCTTTCTGTACTTCATCCCTTCACATATCGGTTAAAAGTAATCCGACGAACTCCCGCATCGTGCCGCCCCTTTCGAGACACCTTCCACGTTAATGGCTCTCTATCTCTCTCTTTGTACGCAAAAGCTTGCGTTGTATAATAGTCTATATACGTATATTGGCTGCCAGCATGAAGGCGCGCGCATTCGACGAACATAAAGGTGCGTGGCATGGAGCGCGCACGCGCAGGACGGCGGCTCGATGCACGACAAAGGCAGCAAAAAAAAAAAAAAAGAAGAAAGAAAGAAAGAAACGAAGGAGTCAGAGAAGCGTGAGGCGCTGCTCCGCGCGGCGTGGAATGCGCGGCTGCAGCAGCGATCACCCCGCAGGAGTAGCCCCAGGGTAGGCAATTATCGGGCTACCCGCTGCGACAATTACGCCGGCGCCTCGCGTCCCCAAAGACGCGCGAGCCATGCTTCATCGCGCTCACCGCTGCAGCCGAGAAGGGGGGGAAGGGCTGATGATGATGCAGCTGGTACTCGTCCAAGAGACACGCGCTTCGTCCTCTATACCTCAGGTCTGAAGGGTGCCCTCCGCTGTGCTTGCTCTCATTCTTTGGTGTGTGTATATTATGTTTTTGTTTCCTTTTCCCCGCTTTTCTCTCGTTCTTCTCTTTCTTTTCTATTATCGTCGTTATAAATTGCCGGCGTCCAGTTCGCGGAGCCGAGGTGGCCGCGGTCCTAATCTCGCCTCTCAATCCTCGGCCCCGCTGGCTCGTCTCCCTCAGAGCGAGAAGGCGCTGATGATCGCGCAATCCGTTCCGCCTCTTCGCTCTGCGTGCGCTTTCGTGCGCCAGTTGTGCATTGCGTTCCCTGTACGGCGCTCGCGCGGTTTGTCCTCGCGAGTGAGCAAGATTTTCTTTTGCATCGCGGCGGTCTGAAGCGCGCGCGCGCGCGCGGAAGCGATTTGTCGAAACCTGTCATCCTGCGCATGCACATTAGGTTGCCGTGAAACCCGCGAATCGTCCGTCTTATATTTCTTTTCTTTTTTTTTTCCTTCATAATGATCGAAGTGATCGCGGTAACTTTTGCTCGGCCTTAGGGCTTCTTTCTGGAAGGAGGAGGAGGCGATGATAGCCGTATTTGATTCTCGCATGTCTGTGAAGTTTTGCGGGAAGAGAAGAAACAGAAACGAGAATGAAACTTGTTTGCCTGCGAAGCAGCAGGTATTAACGTGGGCCAGGGACCTCTACTATATATGCAATCGCTGTTTAAGGTCTGTTCTCACTAAGGACGCTGGTTGTCCGTAGTCAAACAGAAATAATTTCGCAATGGCAAGAAGGAGCGAAACAAAACGTACTGGGGCACCGCTATAGAAGCTCTGTTGTTTCAGTTAAGAGCTTGCTCGATACCTGACAGTGCATGCACTACTGGCTCAAGTAGGAAGCGGCGTTTACGTGGCGCTTCCAGCGTCCCTCGCTCTCGCGGACACGCGCTACCTTTCCGCCACTGTGCATCTGAGATAAACATTTCATTTAATTTATTTATACTGTCAGCCCCACAGGGGTTGTTACATGGGTGGAAAGAAAAAAAAACACTATAAAAGCTAAGGCACTCCTATTGCGCAAACAGTAAGCAACTGTATCTGAACAGCCTTTGTTTTCAATCGCTTGTTTCAATGTCCTCGACTGGGGTAAAAATGGCGACGAAGTTCGGGGTGCTCAAATTCGGGGTGCTTTGCTTTTATTTATTTTAACAGTAGAAGTGCACGGATAGATACGGAAAGGTAAGTCATTTAAAGCCAGCTGTTAAAAATACACTGCTCAGCGAAGAATAAAAGCGGAAAAGAAATCAAGAAGAAAACGTCAACACGCACTATACACACAAGAGCGCAAGTCAAAAGCATACACACAGCGTCACTACAGGCACCAGGGCAGAAAGGCCTGGTGTCCGTATAGTAAAGCTATGTGTTTCATATCTTTTTCATATCTTTTTCATACGAAATAGAAGTAGCATACCAGACGAGAAAGGGGACGTACGAGCTGTATCCCGACCCGCCATATTTGTTGTTCTGGTGCCACTCGCTGTAACTTGTAAATATTGTATATAAACTCTTTTTGACATCTCCCCGTGACATCTTTGGTGGAGCGTGCGGGGTATATCCGAAGGACACCACGGAACTTCGCAGCGGATATCTTGTGGGCCATACGACCATGTCGACTGAGAGGCCCGCTGACTGAGCCTCGGCTACCGCAACGTAGGTTATCCTAGCTGGCCCAACTCCGAGACCGTGGTACATATTGTACATAAACCCTTTTTCGACATCTCCCCGTAACAATACATGCATCCAGCGTAGATCAGCTAACTTTAGCCAAGGTTTTAAAATATGCCGAAACTTTCTAGGAGGACGCGAGCAAATCATGTTGTTGACTACCGTACGGAGCAAGTCACACTATTGTTTGTATGTTGCTTAATTGCATAATTAGTTAAGATTATTTAACCAGCTTCGCGAGCAATAAATTTAGGGCAACACTCCTAATGATGAAGTTATAGAGCTTTCTGGGAAACATTTGATTGAGCGGCTTCTAAGTTCCTACTTGTTACGTATTTAGAAAGCCCGCGAAATATTAAAAAAAAAAAGAAAGAAGAAAAGCGCGTGACGTACCCATTTTTGCGCCGCAATTTCAGAGCTCAATATGCGATACGCCGATGCCGTATTCATGTAGCCGCGACTGCAGTATCGAGTGGGTAAGATATCTGCGATACAAGAATTGATTTCAATCTAATCAGTTGATTTCCTCTCGGCCATAACCCGACTAAAAAATGCTTTAACGGGTAACTTACCTGCACTCTGTGCTAAAGGCGAGGTACTGATTTCCCGCTTAAAAGCAACCCGCTGTCGCAAACCTATAGCATTATTCAAAATGCGCAAGCACTGAAAACGATTCACGAAACAGGTTTCAATAATAATGTTGCACTCTGAAAGGAGCGCAACGCTTCATTTTTTGTATTTTATCGCACTTAAAGCAGGCCTTCTCGCAATTTAGCGATTCCCGCTCTTTCACAGCAAGCACCCGAGCGAGGAAACGCAAACTAATGTAACGCCGTCGGGGAGCGAGCGCCTTTATAGACCTGCGGCTGTAATGGCTGCCATCACCTTCCCCACACTCAAGGCCGCGTTTCTATCAAGGCGCATTTGATGCTCGCGCAACGCAACAGTGTGCGCATACGTTTATACAATGCGAATACCGTAGGCAGTGCATGCCGCTGTTCCCACACATTATACGAAAGAGCTATATATATATATATATATATATATATATATATATATATATATATATATATATACACTCACTGAACCGGGCCCATCGAGCCATTTATGCGGGGTCTCTCTCTTTTTGTACAGAGTCGAAGCCCCGAAGGAGCGCGCCAACCTTCGAGGGGAAAGGAGGCTGGATGTTGCCAGGGGGAGGGAAGGAGGCGGTGATGCGGGAAAATTGCACACACGAAAGGCGCAAGTGCGGGGGCTATATATTTCGTCGGCATCTCCCTCGTGAATGTATACACTCTATACCTATATATACTCTGTACGGTATTACGAGGCCCGGGCGCCTTGTTTATTTCGTTCGGGTGCTTGCGCGCAGACACACACGATTTGCGAGAAGAGGGTCGGCGCGCTTCGGTCCGATTACCCCCGGGCGCAGCAGTTCGGGAGCCGATGAAAGGCCTCTGTATATACATATATATGCTGTACAGGCTGCAGCGCATATAGCGGGCCACGGCTGTTGCTGCTCATCGCGGTCGGTGGTGGCAATGGCTTGGCGCGGCACCAGCGGCGTGCATCGCGGCATAATTGGTCGACCGTGCCTCGCTGGCGGCGTGAACCGCCACGGCCTGACCAGGGGGGCTGCAGCAGCCGCTTGCCACTCCGGTCATGTTATATAGCAGCTGCTCTGTCGGAATGTCGCGCGTCGGGTGCCATTTTCGAGTTCGATAATCGCTTTGTATCGCGAAAAGTTATTTTTTTTTTTACTCCTTATGCCGTGAGCCGAGTTTGTGGGCGGGGTAGCTTAATGTCGAAGATGCTGCAAAAGTCTTGAGAGAATCGCGTCGCCATGTAAAGGTCGCAGTTACCACGCCGACGGACGACATCGATGGCGGCGACGCTTGCAATAACTCGATAACGTTTCTTGTCTTGGAGAGTAATAGACAGAGTATACCATGTCGACACTGGCTCTAGAGGTATCCAGTAATCTGTACAAAGGAATCTTCTGGGCAGCTGGATTTTGTATTTCGTAAGTTGATAAATCAGCAACAACGAGGACCAGGACAAGAACGACAACAACGGTGATTACGACGACGACGATGACTACCACAATAACAAACTGCCACTTCTATTTGTCAAGCAGGCGGAGGCCGTTCGTAATAGTATGATGCACTTCTGCGTGTAGAAAGAGAGAGAGAGAGAACTACTTCAATGGGCGCTGGAGATGTTAGCCTACATATATAGCGAAATGCCTGTCATACCACGCCTGAGATGACTGTGGTAAAATATGGCTTGTGTTTATGGCAAATTGTTCTTTTTGCTCAATCAAGATGAGCCGCAGTTTTCCTGTATTGTGCAGTTATACACAATAAGGAAGGGGGATGAGGTGGAGACTAGAAGTGGGCTTCGCTATGGCGTTCCTTATCTAGCGTATATCTAGTATATCTAGCGTATATTCCTGCTTTAAACGACGCCCGCTGCCAACTCAAAGGAATGCTGCTTTTCAAGTTTCAACTGTCGTCGGCACCGTGTTGTCGTCGTCGCGTTCACGGATGCACGCAGCTTTCAGACAAACGTGCAATTACAAAAAAAAAAGAAGATTCATCTCCCGATGAATTTCGACGTTAATGTGACAGAATCGATGCAATGCAGCGACGCACCGTATTGCAAGCGCCGAAACGGGTCGTCTATTCGTGGAGGAGTGTGTTCATCCGGGCTTCTCTCTCGCGCTTCTCACTGGACAGGCTGCGTCACCTGGCGGCGCCGCCATGAAGTTCGTGCGTGGCGCGTGTGTGAATATGATATATACGCAGACAAGATTGGTCTTCCTACAGACGACGCGGGTTCGATTCCGCTCAGCACCGGAGAAATTTTAAAGGATAATTTTTCGTCGTTGAAGAGCGGCACATACTAAGTAGCCACACGGTGTGACCCCATCCAGCGAGCCAAGTAAGTGCCCGGCGGTTGGTTTCGAACCTGGTTCCCTCAGCGGAACAGTAGCCTGACGCTCTGCCCATTAGACCATGGACTATCGTCAGTGACACAAGTTGGGGGGGGGGGGGGGGGGCGGACGGTTAAAGACACCGATAGACGGCTATACCGGAAAGTGTGTGAATTATCCTATGAATGCTAATCGCCTTAAGGATGCCGTGTACTTAGATTTCTGTGCCCGTTAAAGTACCCCAGGAGGGTGGGCAATATTAAGCCTGAGCGCGCGCATACACACACAGACACACACACAAAGAAGCTAACGCAATCATCATTTATAAACTTGCGCTTCATCCATGTGTTTCTTTTTTAATATTATTGTGATAGAAATTATATGGTCACTTCAACCGGATTTCTGCCGTCGTCGTCACCATCGCCGTGAGGTTCCGTATAAAGTCCAAGGGCGATAAAATCGCCGCCGCGCGCCGTATGCGCGAGCGAAAGCGCGCGGGGTACGCCCGCTATCACGGAGAGCGAACGCACGGCGGAAAGCAAACGCGACCGTCGCGCGAACGGCCGTGGGGGTATGGGAGGGAGGGAGGCCGGGCGACGCTCTGCTGCGGCACCAAAGGCGTATCTTGCAACCGGGCGCAAGGGGAACTGGCCACTCAATCTCCCACGCGAAAACAAGAAAGCGGGAAGGCAGCGCGGAAGGGAGGGGGGGGGGGCGCAGCTTCTACTCTGCCAACAACTACGTTCCTACTTTACCCGGCTGTGGCGGTCGCCCGCACCGTCTCTTATTTCCACCCGGCTCTGACCTTTGTATGCGCTGTGCATTCGCCGCTCAGTTTCCATTGAAGCGATAGACTGCACGAACCTTCGCCCGCTGCGGCGGCTGCACTTGCTGCCAGCGTTTTGACAGTCATTGTCTGCGGTCATTCAGTGTCATCTATTCATGTTTGCTTGTGCGCGCTGACACCATGCACGCTTGCTAATTCAGTGAGTAAGCGAATGTGTCGAAGTTTATGCAGCCGATAAAACTACTATCCCTACTCCGAATAGCTCTCTACTAATTTGCTATTGATGCTTCGCCTTTCGGGCGAAACTGCGAGATTTCTTTATTTATTTCTCAGCGCCGTTATACCTTCTGACCCGCCGTGGTTGCTCAGTGGCTATGGTATTGGGCTGCTGAGCACGAGGTCGCGGGATCGAATCCCGGCCACGGCGGCCGCATTTCGATGGGGGCGAAATGCAAAAACACCCGTGTACTTAGATTTAGGTGCACGTTAAAGAACCCCAGGTGGTCCAAATTTCCGGAGTCCCCCACTACGGCGTGCCTCATAATCAGATCGTGGTTTTGGCACGTAAAACCCCATAATTATTAGTTATACCTTCTGGCCATTCATTCGCCACCCTTCAACAGAAATAATCCACCCCCGTGTATGGAAGCAACTACTCGAGCGTTCATCTTTTCTGAAAGCGATTGACTTAAGCACCTGATGGCGACATTGATAAAGGTTCAACATTGCCGTATGTCTCGGACTTTACGGCAAAGCGTGTGCGCTGTGATGGGAATGCGGGCCTGTTTTTTCAACCCCAGCAGCTGTTAAGAGCTCGTCCATGCTTTGCCTCGTCTTTCTCCGTCCATGCTTCGGCGAGTGCAGGAGTGATATTCAAATAATTATTATAGGTTTACGAATAAAAGTAAATGTTCGAAATTATGCTGAGAGTCAGCGGGGCACGTGGCTACTCGTGGGCCCCTTAAGAAGTGCCCTGGTAAAACCCTGATTAGCCTGTAATTAATTCACTAATTTTCAGCGAACTTTGGAAGCACGGAAGGGCGCATTCGGGTGAGCATAACCGTTAGTGACATTGCTTTTTGTGATTGTTACATTGTACTCGTAATACTGAATAATTATGCGAGCCCTCCGTACCACCTTTTGACAAGCAAGCAATCTATTATTTCATTTTATTCTCATTCAGGTTAGGGCTTCATTACAGTATATAATTGGTGGGAATCCTGCGCCAGCTCATTGGTGTTTTCGTGCGATAAGCGGCAAATTTAAAATATTTATAGATTTGATTTCGCGAACACGTATTTTTTTATCGTGTGATACTCTCGCAAAACGTACTACCCTTTCCGTTTTTTGCTAATTAATGCTTTTGAACACAAGTTCAGCGTGCTTTGTTTTGGTGTTCTAACTTTTAACTAAGAGTGCTGAACCCTATAGATTTAAATGCTCTTTAGAAAATTTAGATGACAGGCCTCAAGCGTCTTCAATGTCCAAAGCCACAAGAGCGTTGCTGCACGTTTCTTGAGATGCAGAAGCTTATATATGGGGTGACCATTTTTACGTTCTACGGAATTTTTGAAAATCAGCTGTGATAGATAGCGTAATTCTTGTCCTTGAGCGCTATTGTTTGAAGAGGCTGACATTCTTAGCACGAGAAATCGAGACACATATTCAACTAATTAACGAAAATGCCCTACTTAACTTCTTAATTGATTATTTTACGGCACACATTGCAATTTACGAATTGTAGCCGGTGAGCTTGCAAGATCTATCCACTTGAAACGAATTTGCCAGGATTACACCAGTTTCGAGATATTATTTCCCAAAGTGTGTGACGAAATACAAGGGCTTTCCAGTTACTTTTGTGCTTCAATGCATAAAAGGGCGTTTTGTTAAAAAAAGGTAAGGGAAACAACAGTGAATTTTTACGGTGAACTTGATGGCGCATATCTCTACACGAAAATTTGGAGAACTAAACACTCTTACCGTTAACTACCGTTATTTATTAACTTAACCTTCATTGAGTAACCTTCATTGAGTAAACCTTCATTGAGTAAATAACTACCGTTATTTATTCAATGAAGGTTTCGTATGTCATCGCCGCTGTGTAATCTTGGAGCCCCTCTAACCACGGACATCGCATTGCAGCTCAGTGTTCACACCTTCAGATACATATATGTACTTGGACCCTGGGCCGGCACCACCGGTCGAGCAGTCTGAATGTCGCGTGCAGTCTTAAAGCCCTTTCGAACACGGGCATCGTGTTACAGTTCATACTGAACGTGACTGCACACTCAGCGCGGTCATTAGGACATTACTTTGGAGTGCGAAGGAATCGCAATTGAAGATTAAGTGCGCATGTCCTCTCTTACATTGCACGCAGATTACTGGGGCGATCATACCATTTTAGTTGTACAGTGCCAACGATGGTGACTCCACTAGGAAATATGCTTAACTGTTACAGGAGGCGATTTCTAAATGGAATGAAATGTCGTTATGGGATACTTTCTTTTTCTCTTGTAATTCGGAGGATTTCTCCGAATCCGCTATATATACTAGAGCTGGTGGTGGATATTCACACTGTCCTCTTACATCCATGGCCAGAAGGAAGAAATAACTTCAAATAATAATGAGTACAAACGTAGATATTGCGTTCTATACGTAGTAAAATACTTTAAAATTTCAGCCGGATCTGCACCTCTCCGATGCCATATGCACCTCGATTCATATTCACGTAAAACGAATGCTCGGAAGCCTTATAATAACGTCATGTGACAGCTAACCTTAAGACCGGGCCAAAAGGTTTTGTCGTTGTTGTTGTTGTTAACAATAAATGACTCTTATAGGAATGTTCAAGAGCGAAATGACATTAGAGAAGGTACAACTCTGTCAGGCTAATGAACCAAACAAAGTCGCACCACCTGCTGTAAAATGCGCTTCCACCCTACACACTTGCGGTAGTGCGAAACGAATTCGCAAGCGCGCCACTCGCCGGCCGACAAATGCAATAATTCGCACCACGCGTATACACATATAGTGCGCGAAGTGCGTATATCGCATTTGCGTAGACTCGCGGTCCTCGGGATGATGAGTGAGTGGGCGATAAATGCACCGGTACACGCCGTGTAATGAGGAAACCCGAATATGGACGCGCACGCATGCACGCGCACCAATTTTCAAATATTGACGCCCGCGCCATTAATAACATGGAAAGCGCCTATATAGTGTATGTATACGTATGCGATACATCGCGTTCTAAAAGATAGAAGAAGAAAAAGAAGAAGCAATAATCATAACAAGTACACAGAGCGCGTACGACATTGAAGGCAACACAGTGTCCATGCGTCGCGAGAGCGTCATTACCGCGCCCGATGTCATTTGTCAGCGTCAGGGGAAGAAACAGTTTGCGCGAGCCGTAATGCACTTCGCGACATCGCGGCGTGCAAGCGTACACAGCGCCTGCGGGAGGTCATTGCGAGTGCGTTTGCGAGCTAACACGAGGAGCCGCTTATGCGCGGGTCGTGTATGCATGTGCCGAGCATGCCCGGCGGGACAGCTCTCGAGGCAGCGCCAAACATGGCGTGACGCGCGGGCGTTAGGGTCCGCGCAGCTATGGGCTCGCCTGCAAGGGGTTACACCGGCGGCGCCTCGCCGCTTTAGGCCTGCCTCATTAACGAGCGAGGTCTCGTAATGTCCTCCCGGCACGTCTAGCACGTGCCGCGTCCGTGTGTGTGTGTGTGTGTGTGTGCACTGTAGTATGTGCGAGCCGACGGCCTTTATAGCTAAATGCACGTTCCTTGGTTTGCTCGGCGCTTGCAGGAGTGCACTGTCAAGTGAGTTTTTTTTTCTATAAATGCTTCATCGAACTACGGAACACTGTATCTTGAAACGTAATTGGCATACAGTGAAAAATTATAAATATAATGAATCGGAAATTCGGCAGGTGTGCATCTGTGGCAATTCGGCAATTGCATCTGTGTGCCATGGTTGACCACAGGCAGGGGAATTCCGCAAAAGCTTTGGACCGACATCAACTATATACCACGTGAACATGAGTCGTGGATAAACGGTGCGTGAGGTAAAAATGCGATAATTTATTGTAGTCACGTATACATTATTATTTATTACGCAATAGTTATGAATATGCAGTGCTCTCAAACCCAAATGAATAGCTTATAGAAGCTCTGCGCATATAACATCGTGGGGCTTCCAGATTACCGCAAGGAATATAGTTGATGTTCCCAGCATATGCGCGTGATGTATGCATCGTATACTGCGCTGTGAAAGCTGATATCGAACGTCATGCGGTGTCGATAAACCAGCTCGTTCATATAAGTTCAGGAAGAGATGTAGCAGCAGAAAGCGAACTGAACGATGTCCACAAAAGCAAGATACGAGCAATTTATCTGTGTACACGCTGGATTCGCTTTTCTCCGAGTGACGATGTACGATTGCACGCGCAGACAAGAGCAAAAAAAAAAAAAAGTCTCCTTTGGATGATTAGCGGCTATTCTGAAGCCATACGCTTGCGTTATACTATATAGCAAACGGCGGCTTATTGGAGCGCGTCTTGTCCGCTGCCTTTCCCGCTCGCCTATCGCTTCATCCATCCACTTCGCGGACTGCGCGTAACAACCTTCCTTATAGCGGGGCGCGAGCTAAAGGAGCCGCGGCAGGGTTTCTGTACGTGCCAACCTCTCCGGGCCTCCCGCTGTAGATACGTTAACGTGACCACTCGTGGGAAGACAAAGCGTGGGGGGCAACTTTTCTCTTCTACCCGGCTGTGTTCCCTGCAGTGCTTTCCCTGCAAATTAATGAACCGATGGGCGGAAACAACGTGTGTTTGTGTGCTCTGTATAGGAGCGATTCACTGGCAGGACATCTGGCCTTGTTCTCCATCATGTGTATACGTATACAGTATATGTAGCAAGAGGTTAGGCCGGGGCACTTGCTAAGCACCTACTTAACCCTCCCCATCTTGCGTATTTCTCCCGCTGCCTATTTCACTCCGGCGCAGAATAAGGGACGTACTGTGCCCCGATCGACCCGGGGTTCGTGAGAGCTCGCCCCGGCGCGCGCCCGTCGCGCGCGGACTCTCGCTAATGACGACTAGCGCCCGCTCGCTCGCCGTATCAGCGTCTGCGGTCGGCAAGCAGAGCCGCGATAGGCATCTGTCGCCCCCGCGGGGCCCTTCGATCGACTCGCTTAGCGCGTGGTGCGAGCGTGGTGGGCAGGTCGGGACCCGCGGCCTCTGCCCTCCATTAGCGCGAACGCAACTCCGCGGCCCAGCGCCTGATGCGCCTGCGCTTGTTCGCCGCTTGTGCGTGCGTGTGTGCGCGTGTGCTTGCGTGGTGCTTATAGTGCGATACAGAGTGCGGCGTGCGTGATCGGCGCCGAGTGCTGCTGTTCCTTCTTTCGGTATAAGCGTGCACGCCGTGGCGTCGCCGCCGCCGTTCAAGTTATTGTGTGCCACCCACTTGGCGCGTGCACTCGGCTTCGTCGTTGTCGTTCCGAGAGCGCGGCGGATACGATCGACCGGCGCTCGGGCGCGCGCTCTCCTGACGAGACGCGCACACACAAACACGCGCGCGCGCGCGCCTGGATATATCGAACGTACAAACCTCTTCGGATGATCGAATTAAGAGCCGTGGAAACCGGAGAGGAGAAACATGAGGGGAAGGGGGCGGGACGACGGCGCTGCGCTTGAAAGTGTAGACGCTAAATTGTACGTCCACTGTGTACGAACTATATACTTGGCGTGCGAAAGTGGAAGGAAGCTGCACTGTCGCGGTGGTGACAAACCGCGAGCACTTTGCAGTCGGTCGACTATAAGGCCTCGTTTTCGAACGATATATCTCGATTCTCCGGCACTTGGTGGTACTTGGCCGCTCGATGACACAGTGTATAGGGCGATAAGGCGGGGCAGCGGGAGCGCGGTGACTGTTTGTATCATCTTGCAGATGAACTAGCGAATAAGGAAGAGGTTTGGTTGAGCTCGTGGCACCTGTATCGCTGCAATCCTGTTGCGTGCATTTCGCTGATTAGAACGTCAAGTTTTACGCGCGACACTATGTGCACGTACGCATTGTAACACACGCCCCTTTGGGGGTGCGCTGGACACGCAATATTTAGAAGCTTCTGCCCAGGCTGATTAATTAGAAAGCGTATATTTATACATTGGTGAGCCATGCGTACACATGCTGGTTGGCAGTTCGGGGTATGACACCGGATGGCGCTCAAGCTGTCTCTCGTGCGGTATCCAAACACGGCCTTTTCTCTGTCCTCGGCCTCTTCGTGTATATACGGTCGTGGTTCAGCTGATGATGTGGCATCTGACATAATTGCATCTCACATAATTGTAAACAGGAGCTATGAGGGTCTCTGTGCTCAAGCTGACCTATTTAAGGTCATACATATGTACTCCCCTGAGACCACAGGTTTCATAATAAAGCCAATTTTCTTCTCCGCCTATGAATGTGACTTGAAACTGAGGACTGCAGTTCAAACTTGGCATTGCGAAATTTTCAGTGCGCTCGTGAATTTAACTTTACGCGTTCAGTTTTCTTCTTGTAGAGCCCGTGGTCCGCATACTCTTGCTCTCGGATGTACGCCAGTAGTTAGCAAGACTCGTCGTCTTTCAAAAAGGCAAGCAATCCTTCACATCCCAAATGTATTAAGTGACTGTGTGCAACACGCATCACGGCATGACACAGATGCTCGTGGGAAGCGGGCTGCGAAAGCTATCTGTTAGCTAGAGTTGTGTGTCACTAATAATGGCAATACGACGTTTTATAGACCACCTGCATCCACAAGTACAATTGATCTTACGCTGCATTCAAATGACGTTAATATTAAAAAAAATCACAGCACCAGATCGAATGGGGAGTGATCACTTCCCAATCTTCGTAAGTGCTACTGGATTTCACAAAAGTGGCCATAATATTTACAAGGTGATTACCTGGGACAAATACCGAGAGCACCTTATGAAGTCTACTGCTGAGCTTTTTAAAGCGGTGATAGCAAGCAAGGCAGCAGCAACTACCACTCTAAAGCTGCCACAGCACCTTCCGGCTCCCGACCTAGAGCTCCGTAATCTGTGCGCTGCACGTAGAAGAGCAGAGAGGCCCTGCTCTGAATACGGTGTTATTAAACGCAGCTATTCGCCGACACACCAAGAAACTCGGGAAGAGTCAATGGAATGCTTTTTGTGAAAAGTGTTCACTCCGATGTCTAGAATGTGGGGTGTGGTAAACAATATATGCAGTCGGCCGGCCTAGACTACTGAAACCTTACGTCGCACTTTCCTTATTGAAAGACAAACCTTTGGTGACACTGGCTGAGGAGTTTGCGGACATTTACGAGCTTGGAAAATCCGCAGTGACGCCTTAAATTTCTCCCTTCCGCCTCATACACCATCTGTGATGGATGCCTCATTCACATCGAGGGGGTTGCACAGAGCCATAGAGTCCTTGCGTCGCCCCTGTGCCCTCGGACCGAATGGAATCACCAACCAGATGATTTATAACATACCTGAGGATAGGAGGAAACGTCTCTTGTCGTTCTTTAACTATATCTGGATAAATAGAGATGTATACCGTCATCTTGGAAGTTGGCATGGTTTGTACCGATACTTAAGCCCAGAAAGAACAGAACAGCCTTGAACTGGTATCGACCGATTTCCCCAGCTTCCTGCGTGGCCAAACTGATGAAAAAGCTCGTGTGTGTCAGGCTGGCATGGCGGCTTGAATATCATAAACTTCTTCCAGCGTGTATCAGCTTTCGGCAACGTCTGAGTGCGCTGGACAACACCCTTGATCTGGTAAGCCACATCGAACAACAACAAGCTAACGGGTTCTCCACACTTGTAATCTTCCTGGACATATCAAAGGCCTATTACAACGTCCTCCAGGGCTCAATAGTTAGTCGACTAGCGGGCATGGGAGTCACAGGCCACCTATCACGTTTCATTAATACGTTTATCAGTTGGCGGGAAATGCAGGTGAAACTATAGGGACGGCACTGAGTACGGTGAGAACAATTTTATGAGGTGTACCACGGGGAAGTATATTGTCGCCCCTGCTGCTAAATGTGGCCATGGCGGGGTTACCAGATGCTTCGAAGAATACATGCAAGACAGTACATGTGTTAATATATATACAGATGATATCTGTATTTGGCTTTCCGGTTACCAGCACAAACACCTGGAAATGATAGCTCAACGTACAGTGCCTGCACAACTCTACCTTTTATCGGTAGGATTAGCCACCTCGGCAAACAAGTCCCGTTTTATACTGTTGCCTGGGCTGCGGCGAATTAGCTTCGGAAGCACGTCAATTCATCAAGCAAATCACGTACTATAGAGACGTGCTGTAGACTCCATCGTTTCGTCGCTCGAACCGCCTGCTTGAATTAGGTGAGAAGGATGACCGGTGCACGCTGGCGCAGTTAACCTTCTTCGATGTTTAAATTAAACTCGGCACTGGTGGTGAATCGTATGCTTTTGCAGTTGCCGTTAATGTCACCATCAAAGTCCCAGATACGATCGAATGGAGTATCTACATCGAAAGGTCTCAGGACAGCTCTTGGTGTGCCAAGGACAGCTGTCTAGCAACAATGTTTTGCACGAGTCACAATCATCCTCTCTCCGCTTGCTTGCATCTTAACGTCTGATCTCGCAACTTTCCCACTTCAGTGAGACTCGGGCAGACAGAGCGTTTCTCCAGAGACTTCGGAGGCGGACGGAATCTTGCATCTTTGTGGCAATCAACACACTTCGTGTACTATATGAGAGTGTGGAATGCCAACTTACCATTCCGCATACTCACACCAAGCGACTTACACCTGTAGCAGAGGCAAAATCTTTGGTGGTAGAACACCTCGAAACAACATCTCGACAGAATGTTTGACATACATCTGCAGTTGCACACCGACGGCTCTGTTGACAAATAGAAGGGGGCTAGCGCAGCGGCGTACGTGATACCGACTGTCAATGTCTCACGGGCTGCCAGGCTTGACCGCGTCGAGTCTCCTACGGCATGTGAAAGTGTCGCCATTGAAGCATCCCTGCGGAAACTGAATTCCTATCAGCCTCTGCCTGTAGTTATCCTTTCAGACAACAAGGCTGCGCTGCAACTATTACTGCGCGGGTTGCCCCTCGACAAGTGCATTCTGCGTGCATTAGATGATGTTGAAGAATTGCCGAAAGTCGGATTTACCATTGTGTTCCAGCGGGTACCTTCCCATATCGGCGTAGCAGGCAATGGAGCCGCTGACAGTCTGGCGCGCACAGCGCTGCAATTCAAGCCCACGAAGAAGGCTCCACAGGACGCAAAATGAGTCATATGTAGAAGGTCATCATAAGATGAAGCTTTAGCCCGGGCCCAACTCCAACGCGGCCTATTCAAATACATGTAAAACGCAGAAACGCCTTTTTCAGATACCACCTGGACCGATTTTAATTAAGTTTGTTGCATTTGAAAGAGAAAGTTAAATTATAGTGACTGTTGTAAGCAAAATTTTGATTTACGGCCTAAATATTGTAAAAAAAAATTCAAAAATTCGAGAGTTCGAAAAAAATAGAAGCACGAAGTTTACAAATTAATAGCTCTGCATCAAGAATAGATATCGCCGTTCTGTAAACGGCATTCATTAGATCATTCAAAGCGGACCAATTCGATATGTCAATTTATATCTTACGTGAATTTGTTACGTTGAGTACAAGGGTTCTGCAAAAGCTGCATTTCCATATTGTAAATCTTTTGGGCGATTCATGTGTAATATATCAATTTTGTCCGCATTAGATGTACTCTTTGATGCAATTTACATAATTGCGATATCTTTCTTAATTGCTGAGTTACAGAGCTGTAAACCTGATAGTTTCCTTTTCGAAAAATGCGCGATGTTTGGCAATTTTTATAAAAAATTGACAATCTAAATTAAAAATTCGAAACTAACAGTGACTAGATTTTAACTTTTTCTTTTAAATGCACCAAACCTCGTCAACTTTGGTGCAGTGGTTGCCGAGAAAAACGATTTCTCCTTTTACATGTATTTGAATAGGGGCACCCGAGCTAAAGCTTCCTCTTAAGCCACATCCGTTCGTTGTGGTCTCCACCCAATCAACCTCGCGTGATTAAAGGACCCAACAGAAGTGATACCGTGCACCCTGTTTTATCGCATCCGCACAGGGTCAGCGCAAACTCCAGCTTGGCAGCACAAGACAGGACTTGGCCCATCATCGTCGTGGGTGCATCGTCATGCTCTTGGTGACATCAAACATTATATACTAAAGTGTCCTGAACTTTAAGAACAACGTAAGAAGTTCATAGATGGACTCAAGCGCAAGACGGCACCACACTCAAATGCAAGTGACATTTTGTTCCCCCGAAGACATTGGATATTTAGGAGGGAGGTACTTCGGCCTCTCCTAAAGTTCATCTGTTATACAGAGTTGGGAAGTGAATGGTGAGCCGTGTGGGTCGTCGTGGTTCGGAAAACGCGCAGCGTATTAATGTGCTCCTAGTCAAATTGTTTATGGAACCTGGTGTTGTTAGTTGTACTGCGAAGCCTCTCAGACCGTATCGCTTTTGATAGGTGGCGTTCAGGCGGAGCAATTGCCGGCAACTTTGTCAAGGGTATAGGTCCGCCTGCCAGCAAGCAACACCCCTCCTCCTAACGACTCGAGAACAAAGCGCACGTGTCTAACGAAATTCGATCTGTCTTCCAATCAATAATGAACATACGTCATTGTCTGCGTGCGGATGCTCAGCCGAGGGGATTAGTCAGAAACAAATTGAAAACTAGTTTAATAGACACCCGATAATGTAACTATACAGCTTGTCAGCAGACGGCGCTGCATGCGATGGCAGAAACCACGAAGCACACGCGTGTGCGTACATATGCACGCCTCTGACTCGCCAGGAGCTCGTGCACACATGACTGCACACAGCTGCGCTTGTAAATATGCTGCCGCGAGTCACCCCACTCCGCTCGACGAGAGAGATAGAGAGAGTATTAAAAGAAATAACGCAGTGCGAACAGCCAGAACCGCAGAGGTGACTCGAGCGCACGCGAGCGGTTTGAGTGCGCGCGTGTGCGACTTGCGCAGTCAGGAACGGGACTACGCGGTTTGTTCCAGAGGCTGCATACAAGGACGAGGTCGGGCTGCCATAAGTCCACTGCATCTTTGTGTGTGTGTGTGTTTGTCTATGCGTGGCTCTGTGAGGCTGCATGCATCTGTTTATGTAAGCTTGTGTGTGTGCACGTATGCGTGTGTCTGCGCTAAGTATGTATGCGTGTGTCTGTCAGTCACATGTGAAGCATAAGAAAGCGTCGGGGAGACGAATTATGAGTTTTGTATTAGCTGTCAATTAACATAGCTGCACGTAATGGTTAATTTTGTAACAGTCTCACTTTCTATATGGTTGGCCAAAACATACTGAGCCCCTCGGTTTGCCTTTATATAATTATTGACGTTGCGCATGGTTGTGCGCTACTTTACCTGCGTCTGCGTGCGTAATGCGTCAATGTATATCTACTTTAGTATAGACTCTGTGGGTCAACGCGACCTTTTACTCGTGTCTGTGCAGGTTTGTCTTAGCGTATATGCACGCGTGAATGTGTCAGGTTTGTCCCTGCATGTTTGCGTCAGGGAGCCACTGTGCCTTTCTGCGACTACATGTATTCGCATTTGTGGACACACACACAGACACACACTGCATGAGAGAAATTATAAACCAATCTGAGACGCGCTTCGTTCGGTTAAGCCAATACATATGGGCGGCCTGGCTCGCGCGTTGGACCCTCATTCGCACTCCCGGAAGGCTTCCCAAACACGCGTTTGATGTCGGACTGAGCAGCGGTGTATACTGTCCCGTTAAATATCAGCGGTGCCAGAGGTCAAAGGGGCCTCAATATAGTACGGAGGCGGTGACAGGAATAAATTGGCTTAGTAAATGCTGTAATAATTACAGAACGGCATTCTCCAATTTGTCATATGGCGGCGCCACCGTGCATGTCTTGCACCCATTCGACCACGGGCACCGTGTTGCATGCAGCTCATATATATATATATATATATATATATATGAACGAGATTAACTAGAAGTGGGCTATCTGCCACAGGTAAACTTTAAGAATTTTTGAAAGTGTTCGCTGAAACACCCTGTATATCTGAACGAGAAGAAAGGGAACCGAGGGGCCCGATTTTTATTAATCATAAGAAGCCAACAAACAATGACACCGAGGACAACATAGGGGAAATTACTTGTACTTACTAATTGAATTAAAGAAATGATTAATTAATGGAAATGAAAAAGGATGAAAAAACAACCGTCCGCAGTTGGGGAACGAACCCACGTCTTCGCATTACGCGTGCGATGCTCTAACCATTGAGCTACCGCGGAGCTGTTTTCCCATCCACTTCCTGGGGTATTTATGTTTTACAACTAGAATTAACCCTGGAAGTGTTAGCCAGCGCCACCACTCCATATAAACAGAGTGTTTCAGCGAACACTTTCACAAATTCATAAAGGTTCCCTGTGACAGATAGCACAATTCTGGTTAATGAGTTGGTCTACTCGAAGAGGCGGACATTACTTCCTCAAGAAATTGAAATGCATAATCGAATAATTAACGAAACTTCACTAATTAAGTTTTTAACTAAGTACCTGATGGCCCATATTGCAATTTACAAATTGTAGTCGTGGAGTGGTTAACAAAACGTCGCTTTATGCATTGAAGCACGAACTTAACTGCTTGGAACGTCAATGCATTTCATGTCAAAGTTCGGGAATTAATATCTCGAAACTGGTGTCATCCTGAGAATTAATTCCGCCTTGCGAACTCCACGGCTATAATTTGTGAATTGCAATATGGGCCATCAGGTAATTAGCTGAAAACTTAATTAGTGAATTTTGTTGATTAGTCAATTATGCACCTCATTTTTTTGTGCAAGTAATGCCCGCCTCTTCGAGTAGACCAGCTCATTAACTAGAATTGGGCCATCTGCCACAGGCAACCTTAAATAAATTTTGAAAGTGTTCGCTGAAACACCCTGTATATAATATATTCAACGTGAAACAATGTCCTTTCAGTGTATATTATAGCGCTATACTTTAGCAAACAGGCAATGACTGTTCCTCTAGGCCGCAATCCAATCGCACTGTTCTTGCGTGCAACCGTTGTGCTATATTCGACCGCAACAACGTGACAATATCCCCACGCAGAGGAAAACTGGCGAACGTTGGCTTTTATATTCGTCGACGCCACCAGGAGCAATATAGGCGCATACTTCCTGCATTGCTCTTTCACTGCTCTCATGTACTGAACCGACTTGGATTCGCTTTCTTCTGATAACTGTGGTGCGATGGCCACTTAACTCTTAACCAAGTCGGCAGTATATATACTTCGTGCATTGCTCCTTCGCAGAACTGACGTCACGCCACTTCTTGTTCATCGTATTCTTTATATACATATAGCTTTCTGCGCTTCGTTCCGATATCCTTGGTGCGTTATATAGGTGTCTATATGTGTACACAAGTTGCGCCCCTCGTCGTCACTCAATATATACGATACGGAGATGCGCCAGCAGCGTTTATAAAGCCACTCGCATCCGCGCGATATGAACCGGCGTGTCCTCACGTCTCGACTCCTTATACATACCAGCCCTATAACAGCGGGCGTGCTTCACAATGCCGCCATTTCTTTTTTTTTCTATTTTTCTCTATTTTTCGCCAATTATCGCAGCATGCGACGCTCAGGCGGCGAAAACGTTCCCACGGAAGGCATCTCGAAGTATATTAATCGCCGCATCGCCGCCGCTTTTCGGTGGGTCCCCGGCGCATTCTGGAACAAACATGTTCGGCCATAAAGCTTGGAAGAGATCCTTTTTAGATTGCGCGCGCTCACTCCGCAGACGGACTGCTGCATGCATGGCCCGACTTGTGTATACCCTACCCTGCCCCCCCCCCCCCCCCCCCCCGGTGCCCGAGGCTTTCCCGCTCACCCTCTACACTCTCTTCAATGCGAGCTTTATTCCGCATCGTAGAGAAGGAAGACGACGCTTATACGAACAAACGCGCGCATGCGTCCTTCTTGTGCCTTCCGAATGCACGCACGCACACATACGCTCAGGTATTTCAGTGCACGCGCGCGAGCGCACGCACGCACGCACCGAGGGGTGTATATACCTGCCAGTGGTGGCCGTCAACGCTGGAGCACGCCCCGGAGCCGCGATATAGTTTAACAAGTTCGTACACAGGAGCAGCGGTGATGAATGCCGGCCGATATGAGACTGGCTGCCGCGACGCCGGGGCGCATTTATTACGGCCACTGAAGGAGCAACGGCGGAACTGCGGCTGCGCGTGCTTAGAGCCGAGTGGGGGCCTTTTTATCAGCGAATTAAGAGCCGCGCCGGTTCAACCACCCGATTCGAGGTGGTTGCCTGCCTGCCGCCCCCTGCGTGTGTGCGTGCGTTTGTGCGTGAACCTTTATACGCGTATAGCGAGAGAGGAGAGAGCCGAGTGCGCGCTGGCGAGATTGAAACCGGTTCGCAGGGGCTCTGCAACGCGCAGTGCACAAGACGACAGCTCATCGATGGCGCGCCCCGCGCGCGACACGAACGACGCGCCACTGTGATCCGACGCGACGCATATAGCCGAGGGGGCAGTACACCACGGGGCCGGCGAAATCCGAAACTGTGTGGCGTGGCTTTGAGATGTTTGTATGTACAGAGAGAAACCTGGTGGTGGTGGAGTCTACTAACTTTCTATGTGACTTTGCTTGAACCTTTCACATTGCCATGACGCCTAAGCTCTAGCTTAGGCGTCATGGCTTGAATGTCACAGGTTGAAGCTAAGTCACATAGAAAGTTAGTAGACTCCGCGCGTTTAGTTCGATAAGCTGTTAAAGGTGCTGACTGCAAGCAGGCTGGCATACGTTTCTCCTTTCGGTATGGAGTATGCCACTATAAGGTTAATGCGGCCGTCCAAGACCCAGTGCCCGCCGTGGTGGCTATATGGCGCTGCGCTGCGTGATAAGCACGAGGTCTCGGGGTCGATTCCCGACCGCCGCAGTCGCATGCCGACGGGGGCGAAATGGAAGAACGTCCGTGTAACAGTGATCTGGGCCGCGATTTTGTAGCGATTCCTTCTCCGATTATATTCATTTTCGCACTTTTGGCGCTTTGTCAGTGGTCAGAGCGACGCCCCGCCCACGTTATCAAAGCGATCAGCCGGCCGTGAACGGTGCATGATAAGAGTGGCATATAATCGAGCGAAAGGCATCGCTACAAAATCGCGGCCCTGAGTGCACGTTAAAGAATTCCATGGTGGTCATTGTTAACCCGTACCTTACAACATGACGTCCCTCATATAGCCCACTATACAATTTCAGGGCGTAAATTCCACAGTATTTATAAGGTCCCGTCGTACCGAAATGAAACCGAGACATGAGATAACATTAAGCATGACAAGGAGGCTTTGTACTGTATGGTATCAGCTGAAGCATGTCGCCATGTTGATACCAATTGTACGACCACACTGATACAGGTATTTTCAATATCTTACCGGGATCCACGCATGCATTTTTGAACGGTAAATGTAGTCATTCAGTGTCATTTCAGGGGGTCACAAATGTCGAGACAGGAACGCCTGATTGAAATTAGAGTACAAATAAAACACACCTTCTGCTTTGCTTGATTGGTCGTCCTATATATAGTTCCTGCGCGACTTACAAAGAATTTAACTACTCTGATTATCTTTGTATCTTCTGATGTTTAATAATGTAGCACGTATAAATAGGCTTCACACGTTAAAAAAACTGTGCCAACTCACGCACACACGAAATGTCACGAAATTTAGGGCTTATGTATTATGTGTGGAGACTAACCAAGTCGCCGGACATAATATAGTGCTGCGTATAACAATCGTGCATTTGATTGCGCTGTAGGATTATCCGTGCTACAGAAATAGCTGAACAGTCTAAATTGAAAATGTTATATACGCGCATGCAACACTCGCGCACTGTAAATGCATCTTATATTGTCTTGCATGGTAATATGCTGCATTGTTCAGCATATGTACATGACCAGTATAACCTGTCACTAATGCCATGAGTACTAGTATATACTAAAAGAATGGCACATTAAATTATCCGCACCATGCAGTTTACATATAGCAATGGAACGAAATTTGAAGAAACAGCGATAGTGCTTGATGATGTTCTAACCTCTTCTCAGCAGCCAGCGACACTATACGAATATGAGGGCTCGCTAATGGGCCATAGTAAAAATAGTAACTAAAAAAAAGGAAAAGAAGAAAAAGAAAACATGCTATGCTTTCGTGGCTAAAATAAACCTTAAATCTTAAGAGTCAACCAATTGCGAGCAACACGTCTCTTCGGCGCCGTCTACCATCTCGCATAAAAGAGAGAGAGAGAAAAAGAAATGTTACTTCATAACTTCACTGCTTTCTACAAAATCATTTTAATGGGTGACCATAAAGGTAGCAAGAGAAAAAGATAAATTTATCCTTTATTTATATTTACGTCATGTCCGAAAATTACACAAGGGTACATACATTAAACAATGAACACCGCGTGCCTTGTCGTATTCTCACATTGGAGTGGAGCACATTAATTGACTCGGCACCGCTGAGTCTGTTTTATTAAATATTTTTTAATTAATTCGCTCTATGATACACCTGCCCTTTATGCAGTTTTATGCGTGGTTGCTGTTTTTCACGGCGTTAGGCAGTCTGTAATGCAGTCCAGTCAGAGTACCACTCGGAAGTTCGCCAACTGCGCCCGCCGTTCGGGCGTTGATGCGCACCCTTGTTCAGTTCGCAGCTGCGTTTAGGTTGAAAGCATGGGACACACAGACGCCGACCATATGAAAACTCAGCGGAGTGAACTAACGCAGAGCGGTTGCTGGCATACTATAGTGTTTGAGTTTTTTTTCTCGCTTCTTTAATATCCTGAGAAGCATCCATGCTTGCGCACCTGATATTACTAAAATTGTTTTCGCGTATAAGATGCCGTCTACTGCACTGCAGCACACACAGTGACAGCTTTATTATGATGAAATAGCTGAGATGGTCGGCCTGAATGGAAGTTTTTGCCACCTAGTCACACATACGCACTTTATCTAGCCTTCTTTTTTTCCCCCTTTTTCGGAAGCTTGCCCTGTTGCATAGTGAAGTCGAGACCACTCTCGGACAGGAATTGGTTGACAGCCTTTAGAGCCTCTCGCCGACGACGAGGCACTGTATCATCACTTTCAGTGACAGTGACATCAATCCCATAGAGAGTACAACACACAGTTTAGCGCAACATTCACGTGGAGTGTTCGTATCCTGTCACTTCAACGTGCTTCTTAAGTATGAGATTATATACTTTGAGTCTTGTTCCACAAACGACAACACTGTGCAACGACATCAAGTACGTTAAATATTACGTTAAGCTATTTTGCTAAGCTACAATTCTGGAAATATAGATAAGTGATTTATGTCGAGACGGAGTATTAATATACGAGAAAACGACGCATAGACAAGCTGGCGATAGTGGCGCAGCATGCCTGAAAAGTGGACGCCGACTTGTCCCATCCCGCGTGAGTGCCGCCGTTCGATCCAGCCAAGCGGCCGCGAATGCAACTATATATATATATATATATATATATATATATATATATATACGGCGCGCGGGCGCTCACTCCCATTGCAGCCAGCCTGTCGCGGCAGGCCGTAACCCCCCCCCCCTCCTCTTTTTTTTTTTTAGAGCATGGCGCTCACCCCAGTGAAGCACACAAAAGCGAAAATGAGGTATAAGAGTGGTGAAACAAAATATTTACAATATAGCCTCCTTTCGAAGTTATACTTGCACGGTGTAACACTCGGTGTGACTAACACAGCTTCGTTGTTCCGACCATCTTCACGGAGTGGAAGGGGCGGTGATTTTTTCTTACAAGTTCTACCTGTAGGTACACTTTTTTTCCGTCACGCATCGCAGCGGGCGTCCTTGTTCACAAACATGCAGCCGGGATGTACAAATGTTGACACACCGATGCGCAAAAAGTACACAACCTCTCTCCTTCACTGGCATTGGCTATAATTCACAAAGGAATGTATTTAATATAAACCACACATCATTCCAGCTGCTCCGGATTTTGGCTTCCTGAAGTATGTCTCTGTACGAGAGCTTGTGCTGATGACTGCGGAAGCGCCTTCCAAGAAATGTCGTGCCAAACACAAGCTCATATATAGGAAAGCACACACAACGAAGGTAAAATTATTTAATTAAATGCCTGCGCACTATGTGCCAAAACCAGGATATATTTATGAGGCACGCCGTAGTGGGAGGCTCGGCATTAATTTTGACCAGCTGCCGTTCATTAACGTGCACCCAATGCCCGCTAAACCAGCGTTTTAGCATACCACCCCCGTCCCACCGAAGTGCTGCGATTATGCTTCAGCACCTATTGCGCAATAGTTCGAGTAGCTATATGCCATTTGTGGCATTCATGTTGGTAGCATGCATGTCAGACAAAATATATAGGTCGCGTTCCCTTAAGGCCTTCTTACATGTGCAATAAGTGAAGCAAAATCACCCGCAAATCACGTGTTGGCATTGTCCCTGTCGTATATACCATGCAAGGCACCAAGCAGTGTAGGATAAGTGTTCTCGTCATGTACTTACACGGAACAAGTGTTGTTGCTTCAGTTTGACAGAGCAGTCGGTAGCACGTCGTATGCGAACGGTAACGCTATATACTCGTTGGCGTGAGTGATAGGCCCTCTAGCATAGTTATCTCTAAAATCTATGAATGCAGTTGCCCATGGGTGAGTGAACATCCGGGCTCATACCGCCTTCGCAGACATTTAGACAGTTAGACTACTGAGATAGACATGCGGACTTGATGTTGACAAACGTCGCAACGTGCTTCATTCTTCACGTTCCACAAAGATGATTGTTGACACCGAATTTCTTAAGAGACAGTTCGAGGAACTTGAGTTGTATTTGGCACTGAAGGTTAATTTTTATTTGTCTGTCATTCATTTTCGGAGAGAACGCTATCCCAAGAAATTAGACCCGTTGGTCATGCATTTAAAAGCTTCGTATTACCTCGCATAGATCATACGAGTTGCCTTTGCCTGCGCCATAAAATATTTCGAAGCTGTATACAGCCCGCAATCGTGAAAACCACCTTCGTGCAACTGGATCAGCCAATGATACGAGAGCGAGAACAACATCATGCGCAGATTCACACTCGCGGCTTTGTAGTAAGCCGTCGCCCTGTCAGCTTGAATCCCAGAAATTTGTGGCAGCGCATGTGAACTATAAATGTTGGCTGTTTGGGTGATCGAATGTTTGCGCGTAAACATCTGAACGAGGCAAGTGACCTGCGATCTCGACACGCAGCTCGGCCTGGCACGCGCATGCATGCGCGAAGGCGTATATATATAAGCGGCCGCGCTCAATTGCACACTCCGCTTCGAAAGATGTGGAAATTGTCAGAAAAAAAAAAACTCTCAATAAAACAGCATGACCCACCATCGGATCACGGCAGTCAGATGCGCCGTCTCAGCCTCTGGCGTCGCTTATTTATTTGTCCCATCCCTCTGGCAAACACACACACAAACACACACACACTTCTGTCGTATAGATCAGGAAAACTCTCGAAAATGAAGCGCGTACATTGATGCATGAGTTCGCCTTCCTCAAGCGATTGTCCCCAAAGCGGCCTTTCCAGCGAGCGCGTATAGTCAAATGCAAGCGCTCGCGAAGGCCATCAATAACTCTCGCGCGGTCAATTGAAACATCAACTATAGTTTGCATTGTCTTGGGCCACGGGCGCTCGCCCTGGTTTCGGACACCGGTAACGGGTCTATGGAAACAAGCCCGACTGCATAATAAAGCCTCACTGCAATGAGTATAAGCGCGTGCAACTGTAGGGACAAGCGAAAAAACAAACAAAAACAAAACAAAAAAACGTAAGGGGGGGGGGGGGGGTTATAACGAAACGAAGAGCAACAATACCTGCACGATCACGGTGGTGCGACGTCCAGGCGCCGTCGGCACTGCAGATATATATATGCGCTTTGAAGGGAGAAACAACCATCAATTTCAATATACGACGCAGTTGTCGCACGTCATTCGCGTACGCATATGTAGGAAATCGCTCACGGACAGCCGGGAGATGTGTCGCGCGTCGAAGAATGCATTGTCCTCGTGTGCACGAAGGGAAGTGGCAGTGGACGCGACAAATCTGCAGACGCATGCACACACAAACCGCTTGCTGCTCAATTTTCAGTGTTCACAGAACAAAATAAATAATCAAATAAATAAATAAATAAATAAATAAATAAATAAATAAATAAATAAATAAATAAATAAATAAATAAATAAATAAATAAATAAATAAATAAATAAATAAATAAATAAATAAATAAATAAATTGAAGGTGATCGTTCTTCATAAGTAAAGAATATAAGCGCTTTACAACGTACCGTGTGGCGCGTATTCATTAATTCATCACTTCATGCTTTCTCTTTCCCCCTCTTCGTGTTCTCTGTCTAGTGCGAACAAGTGCGCTAAATGGAGACATTCTTTGTCGAGCAGCGATATGGTCACATACACGAATCGATAACAATTCCATACTTCTATGCATGCACCGCGCCGTCCGCAACGGGACTCAAATCGTTTCAGCTTCGATGACTGTGACGTGAGCGGAATGTCAAGCAGTTGGCAACAAAAACAAAACAAAGCAACGTTTCGTAACGCAAAGCGAGCTTTGACAAAGAAACGCAGGAACAAACAAGCATACATACAAACGAGCAAACAAAAGGTCTCAAGAGTAACGGTGTGCGTATTTCATGCACGCACCTTCTTGTATACACATATATCGCTTCTCGAAATACCGTATATCTCGTCCTGACAGCCATTCTATTAATCTAAATCTAGAAGTATAGGCATACGGGCAAAATTATCGATGCGCATCGGAATTCTGGCTGTACTAAAAGCGCTAAGTTGTGCATGACTTTAGCTGTTCGAACACTAGAAGAAAAGATTATGTCAACTATATATACTGCGCTTTCAGCTTGCTTGGCAGCTTTACCAACGGCAGTATATATATATACCAGAAAGCTATTTGCAGAGCCGAGAGAAACGCAGCAACGCCGCCATCGAATTCTCGAAGAAGCTCGCTATGACGTCACCGATCCCGCTAACGTGTATTGGCAGTATAGGGTAATTGCATCATGGCTACAACATCAAGACTTTGAAAATGGAATCATCGGGCTTCTTCTGGAACCTGGTCGATGAGCTTCCTTTGCGCAGTTGCTAAACTCTGTAAATTGTGCGTACGCTTTTGGGATCTAGTTTCAAGCCAGGAGATGAGAACTATCGGCGTGGAACAACATTGATACTATATATATTATCTATACGGTAAGCTTCATTATAGCCGCACACAGTACAAGCATATGCGCATGTCAAAATCGGAAAAATAAAGACTAGTCTTTTCCGGTATCGCAACTTGAACGAATGGAAAATCTGCGTCAAGTTAATCATTTTTCTCACGTACATGTACAATATTCAGTGCCTAATTTTGTTCTGCGTCTATATTTATGTTCCATCACATAATGAACTTATGGGAAAAGAAAAAGAAAAACCTTGCTATTGATTTTACTGTATTTTCTTTTGGTCTCTTTTGTTGGGCCGGTGGCACTATACAGCGCAGTTATTGCTGGTCGTTAAGTGTTGGGGAGGCAGGATAAAAAGCAAGCGGACAGTCGTCCATGCGACCTCTCATGTATATGTTTCTTTCTGTCGTCTATAGCAAACGTCATTCGGCATACGGCTTGACGTTGCCTCAAAAGGTGTACAAGTTAGTACAAGCGTACAATCGCCCATTAACTATGTTTACCATTTACGTTTAACGAAACTGCGTTGCAGGTGCCTGCATATCTTCTGCTTCAGTCAGACGTGCAAGTGACATTTCGCTTTGTTGACCGGGTAGGCGGAGCAATGCAGCGTGTCGCAACTGCATGCGTTATACAGACTCGGTGTCGATATACACATTCTCCGGCAAAGAGCCGCGTTGACCATTTCTATATAGCGCGAATAGGCACGTATTGGTTCTTAGTTTAAGTCAGTCTTAAAACAGGCACTTACAGTGATGGAGAAGCACGCCAGACTCAACTGCATGCAGCGGATACTATATGAACTCAACAGCTTTACTTCGAACACCATGATGCAGCAATGCTTCAGAACGTTGACCTTACAACCCATGGCGATTATAGCTACACTGACATATTGGCTAAGAAACGGATGATTAACGTACAAAAGATGAGAAGCGGGATTATAATATGTAACGATCCGGGTGTTGTGAGGTAGGCGAAAAATACAGAGGAATTGCGAAGTGGCGAGGCATCTATATACAGGTCCACTACATATTCCACGTGTATATATATGCACATACGAACGGTAACAGCCTTTACGGTCCCCTCTGGCTAAGTTCGATGGTAAAATCTGCAGTTTAGCTATAATTTCCCTATACAATTTCTTTGATCCCTTAAAGAATTGAGTTTATATAAGTGACATCAAACAGCTTTTAACCAATCTCTCACCGTCTCGTCAATCTTGTTCGTCGTTATTATCTTAAAGGGGCCCTGAACCACCCCTCGGGCTTGGTGAAATAACATAGTCCGCGGGTAGTTCTGTTGTACGCGGTCCGTGGAGCTCGCAAGCGGAACGCGAAGTCACCTTTCTATCAAACGCTCTCGTTTCAAAAGACCCTATGATCCTCGCTCTTTTCTGTGTGCTTTATTTCGTAATAAAGCACACTCCAATACACGGCTCCTATTGGTTGCTGCGGTCGGATACACCGCGGCCGCCGCGAGGTGCCGCCACAAGTCCAGTGGCTATAGGCGCACTGCGGCTCGCTGAGGAACCGCGTTTGGCTTATGTTTAGCGTTTCGTAGGCACCAAAATCGGAAGTCCAAAATGAAATATGAACTGCGCGCCACGGTGACGTTTCCGAGGCGGAGCGTTGTGACCCCGTCCCACTCCGCCGTAGCCTTCGCAGTGCAAGGCATTGACGGAGGAAGAGGAGCACAGCGGAGGCCGTGTTTGATTGCCAATAACTCCGCTTCTGCTGAACGCATTGAAGTACTTTTTGCGGCGAAGTGATTCTGTAATAGCCCATTTTCACTTCAAATGTATTTCTACACTTCGATAAAAAGTGGTTCAGGGTCCCTTTAAACACTATAAGTCAAGACACCGTCATGGACCATCTGCGGGCCGTCAAGTGTTTGACGGAATGGTGGAAAAATGCGCTGAATTATGCTGATCGAAACCACAATCATGCCTTGCCCCTCTCTGTTTTGATGGGAGAGTTCGACGGTCAAAACCATGAACTCAGTCATGGAACCGAGTACACGCTGTATAGAAGGAGTCAATTGTGTTTGCGAAGCAGTGCGGAGCGCGCGAATCGGAATACAGGAGGGCTTGGGGGTGGTGACAAGACAACGACGAATACAAAGGGAGCGGGATAAGGTTACAATTAGAGCATGTCCAATTCACCGTATAATTATTGTTTCATGGCTAAGCTCCCAGAGAAGCCCAGGGACTACCATGCAGGACCATTTTCGTGCGACAACGGCATCAAATGTCAGTCAAAGAACACCCAGTAACGCAAGCTGCGTCGGGTCCCAAATTTTTTGCAATGCCGCAATTCCGAATAATTACAAAATAAAAGTTAACTCAGCTAAAAGTTATTTTTTTTGCAATAAGTCAATAATGCAGTGTATTCTGTGTAAGATTCTGGAGGCAAATATATACTTCAAAACTACGCTCTAATATGCACTGTACATCTGTACTGAATGCGCATTCCTTGAACACTATAACCCGGGTCCACTTCACAGTTGAATTCCTCGCTCTAATGTACTTCATTAAAGGTATTTCAACTACAGGTAATAAAAGATCTTATTGGCGACTACTGAACAAAATTAATGCCTGGCGCCCAATGTTATGTAGAATGTGTTGACGTAAAGATCACCTATGTTGTGCTGTCTCAAAGAAATACCCCCCTTCACTGAAACACGTTGTGTTGGAAACACACGGCTATGTAAGTTCGTGTGCATGTGGGGAGATTCTCAGTAATTTTGGCCGTTCGTAGAACATGTCTTAATACGATCAGAAATACAAAGATCACCAATTAACGTTTTCTTTCCTGCATATTTAATTTCTTTTGTGTGTGTTTAGTTCTTAGTGGAAGTTTATATATTTACGGATGACGTTGGGACAGCTGGCTATTTTCTTTTGGTTCATTGCATTTTTCTGCAGGAAGTAAAGTGGCAATGCGTTCGCTGCTATTAATTCAAAATGGCACGTTCTATAACACGCTCAGAAATTCCTCCTTTCTAAAGTGTTCAGTCACGTTTAACTCCGTCGCACGAAACCAAATGATGTGTTTTCGAAACGCATAAGCAATTAAGTGTATATAAATATATATATATATATATATATATATATATATATACATATATAAGAGGGAAACTTTATACGCAAACAGTAAAACATGGGGCAGGTTAGTCTAGTCGTTAAGTTTAACCATTCGTCATATCTCAAAATATAGTAGATAGCACTATCCAATGTTAAGAGTGGACGGGTACAAATTTAATTGTAAGTTACCCGAGAACGATTCAAAACCTATTATTCAGCTTCGAATCGTTTCATGCCTCCTATTTTTGCCACAGGAAATTATTATATCAGTCACGTTGATTCAGACGCACAGTGCCCAGCACGCAAGGTCACAGCTGAAGCAACTGTGCTTGTATCCCAAATGTCATCTTAAGCATAAACAACACGTTTTGATAACACAAGCGTATAGCGTTTGTTTGAACCTGTCTTGTGTTTATTTAAGTAAATGTTGCGGCTGTGTCACAGTGAAGCCCTCTTACAGGAAACAAAGGCAAAGCCACGACAATGCGTATGAGTGGCCTATTACTCTGAAATCGCCCTTAGCGTATTGCAGGTAACCATTGTACGTGCTATTTTTGACGCTTACGAACTTGCGTCCTGACGCGCCAAAGTTACCCTTATGAAAGTAAGAGCAGAAGCTGAAAAGTAAGCTCTATGCCTCTCTCTTTTACCCTCCCACAAAAAGTTCTGACGCAAGAATGGCTTGCTAAATCCTGCTTTTACGGAGCTCCTGGGTATAAGAGCACGAATTAACCACTCACTATCACCACCGCGAGTGAAACTCTATATGCACACGCAAAGAAGGTGGCTCTAAATATTCATGAGCTCACGTGGAACTGGGTGCATTCCGGCAAAAGTAACTGCCTATAAGTTAGGTGACGTAATTTGGTGGCCACGTCCGACAGCGTCTGGAACTTCCATAGTGAGCCAAACTTAACTCCCTTGCCCACTTCCCCAAAAGCCTTTAGAGCAATTGATTAAATATGTTATTCTCTCGCTCTCTCTCTCTCTTCGTGAATTCCACCCCTGATTATTCCATATGCTCTTCTGTGATGCCGGTGCCTTGGCGTGGCCTTCGCAAACGTCTCTTCAGTTCTCATCGGAATGTCCGACAACCTTGCATGCGGCAACTGAGGCCGCAAGGAGACGCATATCTTTTGGGAATGCCCTAACCATATACAGTGCTCTTATATACAGAATAGATCTGTTAAACCCATTACATAGCCTAGCTGGACAATCGCCATTTGCCGGAAGCATGAGAGAATCCTCGGACTTTCTGCATGGTCCAGACCATCCGCAGCCCAGAAAGCGTAGAACTCTCTCTCTCTCTCCTGCTCCTCCTCATCTGTACCTTGACATTAGCTTTTCTATTTTTGTGCGGTGTTTGCATGGGACAGGCATATCACTTTGGCTCGCCACTGATGCACGTGTTAGAGAACTGAAATGTACCTTTATGTTCTCAATTAGTTTTTATGCAGAGGCACTGTCTGGAGATGTTATAACGTACAATTCAGTGTTTGTTGAATGTGGGTGATGATGATCTTAGTGTCACTGTTTCTTTTTAATAAGAATTATTGGATATATCAGCACGTATATGCACACTAAGCCTCAAATCATGCATGATGCAAGAAGCCAACTGCTTTGTTCAGCTGTTCATCTGAAGAGCGTAAATTTCAACCCAATAACGGGGTCAATGACAACTCAACATTCATTTATATACATTCATCAGGGACAGATATCGCAGCATACTCGGTGCGAAATGACCACGCGAGAGCCGACGCCTCAAAGTTGTTCTGCGCACTGCGAACCATTGATACTAAAATAATATCAGGTTTTTAACGCTTGCAGAGACCAACACACATGTTACCGTGAATGCACCATTAATAAGCCCGTCCACTGCATGATAATGACTATGTCAACAAAAAACATCGTGCCTTACACAGCATATAAAATTCGTGCTGCCCAAAATCGAAACACAATTTTGAGATGAGATAAGACACTAAAGTAAAAGAGATACACATATTGGCTTTCAGTGAAGTTCCCGAAGCATGGTACCACAAAAACCGAGCTGTTTTTGATTTCATAAGTATAGGATCTGAGCTCTCAGAATTTAATGACTTCAGTTCACATTTGCAGACAGTGTTAGGACATTCGGTCGGAGTTAATTGTGGCCAGAAAAAGAAAGTCTGCGGATTTTTTCTGTGCAGTATCGGAAAATTGATTTTTTTTTCTGTTTGTATAAGTGTTTGTCTTTACAAGCGTACCAGCGGTGCGAAAAGCGCAGGGCGAATTCAAAGCGTCGGCTCTCGTATGTTCATTTCACACCGAATATGCAGCGCTAACGACCTGCCGGCGCTGGCCGTAAAGACGCGCGGACATTTTCCTAGACGCTCCCAGAAGAAACCCGTTCTTGCCTTGCGAGCGCTCTCCCAACTCATGTCGAGAGAGAATTTCCGCCATATCATCCTCCTCACCCTTGTGCCCAGAACAAAGGCACGGGCGGGCTCCAATTAGAGCGAGACTCCGCCCACCGAGCGAGCTCGATCCTGATTGGTCGAGACGCTCTTCGGAGGCCCCGTTAAGATGGCCTGCAAGACTGCGCGTGGGAGTGCGTCTCAGCGCGTCTTGGACTCGGATAAGGCAGGCAATCGAGGCGGGGGTTTCGAAGGGAGAGGAGGCCTGATTCGAGGGTGGCCTTCGGTGCGTCGGCGCACCTTGGTCAGCCAATGCAATCTGTCGATATAAACTGCCTGTCGCCTTCCTTTTACGTTATTTTGTTTGCTTTGCCGATTGCTATTCATGGGCTTCATCGCTTTGAGCACAGATTGAAAGACTTCAAGAAGCGCTTCTGTTGAATTCAAAGGTGGGTGGGTAAAGAGACAAGGAAAATAAACGGCAGTGACAATCACTTGATGCTCTTTTGCAGCGGGCGCCAAAATGCAAAAAAAAAAAGGGGGGGGGAAAGAAAAGGCGACTTATTCATCGCCCTGTCTTTTAGTCTTTTTTTGCCGTATGCCCGCGGAGTGGGCAAACATGGAAAGCCTCTTCTCCAACCTCGTCCCGTCAATTTCGCTTACAACTCGTGCACGTTAGACGACACAGCCAAGAAAAGAAAAAGAAAAAAAAAATACGCAATGCGACTTTTCAACACCAACGTCAGAATTCGCAGGTGCGATAAAGTAGATATGCATTCGCGATACGTATGTGTATGTACATTCATTTCTCGGAACTCCGAAGCACTAGCGAATGCAGTATACTTACATTAGTATAGTGCCAACACTATATTATATAGACATAAGAAAAAGAACATTGTTTTTGAATGTTTTGTTTTCACGTGATCTGACGAAAGCCTAGAATACCTAGAATTATGAAAGCGTGAAGGCAAGCTGAGGTTGACGCCCCCCCCCCCATTCAACCCCTCCCCCCTACTCATGTGCCATATGTGGTCTGCGTGGCGTTCAAATACCAATTTGTCATTAGCTGTCGTTCCTACCTGAAATGCAGCTCTTCAACGGCTACAGGCGCCGTTACGTAGTTCCACAAAGAATGGAACTAAATTAAAACTTGTATGCGCAAATTGAGACGCATTTTGTCAACTTGCCGCGGATTTACATCGCCAGTCAGTGCACGATACACCGTCGTTTCGGGTACTCTCGATGGATTGTGATGACCATGTCATTTGCTCATGCATTGCACTTCCGAAAAATTTTACTGGCGCAAACATAAATGGGTGCCAAACGTGTTATGGCATCACCGAAGCATATGTCCTCGGCAGCTATCACGTAGCTTTTTTTTTTTTTTTTCAAAATAAAACCGATTACCGCTTGCCGGATCAGCAAATGTCTCGCTTTTGCCAGTAAAAAGAAATAATGATCACACGTCAGCGCACGACAGATACAGGAAACAGGAGGGCCTTTAGCGGGGGAGGCAGCCTGTGAGAGAAAGGGTGAGTGAAAGGCGTTGACTCACCCGCGCTTCGCTCAAGCCGTCGAGTCGACGTGGGGTGACGCGTCGTGACGCAGATGCCAAAACCGCCGACGGGGAACTACTAGCTGCAAGCCGGCGTCGCGTCGACGAGCCTGCTGCCTTCCTTCGCTCGCTGGCGCCGAAAAAAGCGGGTGAGCGCGGGCGAGCGCGCGCGCGTCTGGTCAAAAAGGCGAGCACGCTGGCGACTGGCCGCGCCAAAAGGTGCGCAGCGCGGGAGCGCGCCTGATCACGCTTACGCCAGTCGCGCCCATTGGCCCCCCATGCGCCAATGCGCGCGCGCGTATCGGCGCTGGCCGTGGGCGGGGCTTGACCCGAGGGAGGAGCGTGACCGACCGCGAGCGCGCGCGCTCGCTCGCGCCGCGCTTTTTTTTTCTTCTTTTCCCTTTGCGCTTTCCCGCGCGCCTTTCGGCCGTGGAAGACGCTCGCGACCCAGGAACCGCGCCGACGCGCGGCGAGAATGCGCGCGCGCTTGCAGCGGACGCGCTCGCCGGCGGCGTCGGCGGCTCCGCGCGCTCGCCTCCTCCTCGCCCGCACCGTCGCGCGCGCGTTCGCGCCGCCCTCCTCCTTTCCCGAGAGCGCAACTTGCGCGCACCGCAACCCGCGCCATGAGCGCGCGCGCGAGTTGGAGCGCTCCGGAGCGCGCAAGGGTGCGTCCCCTTTCCCGTTTCCCATCTTCCTTCTCGTCTTCCTGCTCCTTCCACGTCCATCTTGCGTACCTTTATTACATGCATTTTTCCCCCCTCGGTGAAGTGAAGAACGGGAAAGGCGCTGCCGCACGGTCCCCAGTTTTCGTGATGCTGATAGAGTGGCGAGAAATACACTCTCGTCGCGTTTTTCCCAGGGTATCGATCCTCGGATCCCCCTCTGGCTGTCAAAGATGTTTGTTTGCGGCCTCTGTTCCTTCTTTTCGAGCACTGTTTTCTCTTTCTTTTCGTGACTGGCTGGCGATACCGTCTAACGGACCTGTCTGCTGCCCGAACGACTATTGGAGAGCGATTGATGTTGTCAATAAAGCGGAGGATAGGTTCTTTCGTCAAAGTTAACTAGAAAGTATGCCAATAAGCTTGTCACTCAAACTTGACTTCGCTGGCAATTGCAATGTAGGTAATGCTTTTCTTCAATTGTCGTTTCTGTATTATGTGCCGACCGGCCGAATTGCAGATGTTTGGCATTTCACCGTAAGGTAAATTGAGCTAAGAAGGAAGGTTGGAGCATTCCGTGAGAAACTTGCCTTGTTAGGTGGGACGACTTCTATTATACCATGTTAGCGTGTGACTTTGGTGCGTTCTTTCGCGTTTTGCAGATAGAAATTTGAATCTCAGTTATACCGGATCGTCAGCATCGCCAAAGGAGCAGCTTGAATGCATGTTTGCATGATTGTATTTCTCTAAATAATTCCTGTCGTCGTCCTATAGATGGCGAGTTTAGCGGGATTACCTGTTGCATTGCTGTACATTGCTCTAGAAAGGCTCATACACACAATACTGCATTGATTAGTGCTAAGACTGTGCCTGATTAAGCCCTTCTTGGGATCAAGGAAATGAAATAAATCTGAATTCGATAGCAATTTCGCTTTGCTCAGCTCGAGACCTGATGTATAGACCCTATATCAAACAACTTACAACACGCAAAGGATTAACATGTTTCATCCACTGCAACAATGACCGGGGCTATAAAAAGCGTTTGAACTCTGCAGGCATGCCGGTGGCGATCAATTCCAAGCTAAAAGAAAACATCGATTGGGAGCTCGACAAGTTGGCACGTTATCGTCCAGAAACAAACGTGTGCCATACGCGCGCCGCTTAATCCGTGGCGCGCACCCGTATACACTTATCGCTCGCCACTTCACATCGGCTAATCTCGGCACGTTTGTCCACGCCCAAAGATCCTCGGCGTCAAGCCGCGGGGAGTAATAAGCTTCTACACTCACGAGCCCGAGCCGTCTCCAATATAGCGCCGCGCCGCGCATGTGAGCCCGCGATCCATCCATCCAGGGGACAGCGGCTCGCACGCACGCACCGTATATAGTATATTTGCACCGTCGAGCGAGCAATCGCCTGATCGAACCGCACGGTCTTGATCGCGAAGGGCGCGACGCCGCGCGGCGTCTCATCGCGTGCACTTCGCCGATCGAGACAATAAGAAGGCTCGCCTCTGATTGCCCGAACGATTGGTTGGGAGTGCGCGCGCGCTCGCTGATCTCTATACGACGCGGTATATATACCACGCGTCTCGATCCGTCCCAGCCCAGCGTGTCAAGCACGCCAATCGAGCCCCGGGGGCAACAGATGAAGCCAAGGGCGCCGCGATATAACCGTGTTCGATCGCCGTCGCCGCAGCCACGGAGCACTCACGCAGACTCGAGCGCGCGATGGATTCGCGGCGATGGATGAGCCCATCCATCACGCGGGCCGCTGCTCAGCCGGGGTCCTCTCTCTCTCTGTCTCTCAAACCGCGCGCTGTTATTATTATTGCGCTCCTCCTCTCGTGCGCTTGCTGCGCGGCTTGCCTGTCCTTCACTTGTTTTAGCAACGCGGACTTCTTTTACTTCTTTTCAGTCCTCGATATAGCAAGCAGGCTTCCGCGTATGCATGCATATCGACGAAGAGTGCGAGCGAGAGACCTTCCCTGCGCGAGCGCGATTGCACCGGGAAACGCCTGTCGAAAGCAGATGAATATTTCTTCTTTTTCTTTCGGTCCGTCTCGTCGTCGTCGTCGTCGTCGTCATTGCCTCCCGCGTCGTCATTGCCGGAGTTATCATCGAGCGACGCGGCTGATTAAACGCACGCGCGCTCCGCGACCGCCCCCGCGCGCTCGTGACGAGCTCGACGCACGCATGTGCCCGAGTCGTGCTCTGTAGTACTGTATGCATATATACCGCGGTTGCGGAACATGTCGCGACGAGGCCGTGCGAGTAATTGGCAATCCAAGAATGCTCTCAGACGACTCGCCCGCTCGAGGTTGTATGCACGCGTATATGACTTCTATATATAAGCGGAGTTAGGCTTTTCTCGGAGCAGCAATTATGCGTTCCGTGTATGCATGCATGCAGGTGTGATTGCGCAGGCCTCAATCTCTTGGAAAATATGGCTTTGGGAAACGATTGATCATTATATACTTAACGGTATATACGCTTATCCTTGTGAGGATTTCTTGTTTATGCTTCGCGGGTTAAGCGTGTATATTAGCTGTACGCTCTGGGCGTATCGATGGCTTTAATGCAGTTTCGGGATATTTAGACTGGAGTGGTTGGTCTAACGACATCTCTTGACATGCTGCTACGTGCGTAGTGGATTATGGGAGAAGGAAATATATTGTAAAAGAAAACACGCGCACGGTTCTATATCTGCGGGGTGTTCTATTTTAGCTGCACCAAATTTTCGAAAATTGCCTGTGGCAGATAGCACCAATTCAAATCCTTGATCTAGACTACTCGATAAGGCGGCCATTATTTACACGAGAAATCAAAACACCTAATTGAATAATTAAAATAATTATGCTAATTTTTGATGAATTACATTACAGCACATATTTCAATCTACGAATTTTAGCCGGTGAGTTCGCAAGACGTATCCACTTTGAACGAATTCTCAGGACTATACCTGTTTCGAGATATTAATTTTCAACGTGTCCGACGAAATGCATTGGCGTTTGCAGTTACCTTTTCGAAGAAAACGCTGGTTTATGCATTGAAGCACAAAAGTAACTGAAACACCTGTGCATTTCGTCAGACACATCAAAAATTAATATCTCGAAACTAGCGCAGCCCAGAAAATTCATTCGAAGTGTATACACCTTCGGAACTCACAAGCTATAGTTTGTAGATTAAGATATGTGCGGTAAAATAATAAATTACAAAATTATTTAGCATAATTACGTTAAGTATTCAATTAGGCATTTGGATTTCTCGCGCGAGTAATGGCCGCCTCATCGAGTAGCTTAGATCAAGGATTAGAATTGTGCTTTCTGCCACAGGCAATTTTTAAAAAATTGGTGCAGCTTTCTGTTGCTTAATATACGTTCTACATAAAATTGCTATTCCGAAAGTGAAAGAAGCCCGTGAATACAAGAAAAATTGCCGCGCGACAGGCCGCTTCAGGCACTTTGCGTGTATTCGCTGGCTTCTTTCACGCTCGGAAAAACGCTATTATGTAGCATGTATTGAGCAACAGAAAGCTGTATCGGGAGTTTATGTTGCTCTACAATTTTCTCATTGACACTTTTAAAGTAATTATAATATTTGAGAAGTTAAATAATTAAGACTAATTATGTAATTAGGCGGCATGAAAAAAAAACTTGGAGTACGCTTAAGCTTCGCCTTTAAGAGTGGAACGTGAGATCCTTATTGGACGCCGTTGACGCCGACAGCGACACCGTATTTTCTGCAACGTGGGGCGTGATCAAAATTGAGAAAGGCTTGGTTTTCAAGATTCCCCTCAATGTTGCCTAGAACCAAAGTACAGCGAAACACCATCAGGATTGAAAGACGCTTAAACTTCCCCTTTAACAGTGGAACGCGATAGCCTTCAAAGATTCCTGACTGCTTATCACGCTTTTTTCTCATATATTCAAATTGCAGTCCGACGCTATCACGTCTGTAGGTTGTGTTTAAGTCGTACTTTACGATTTTTCTGACGGATTTTACTTTAAGAAGTTAAATTTTTGTACACTAACGCCTGGCGGCACTGCGAAGGGCTCGCTGCGGTCGGGGTGGTTCGGGATGATGTGGTTCGGCATGATTATTTCCGCCAGACGCCAGATACAGCGCACATCAACTCGTGACTTTCGCTCATTCTCTTAACCTGTTCCTCTCCTTTTCCCATTCCGAAAGGCATTGATATTCACAGACTCATTAGTCTCAAATGTCACTGCAAAAGCATAGCAATCCTGTAATTAACAATCTTTATTCTTTCCTCCGCTTTATTTATGCCTATAAACAACAAGTCATTATATGCTGGGCGCCTGGGCATATATATAGAGGTATCGAGTGATGTGTTTGCGCCACTAACGGTTATTGAGCTTATTATAGAGGGCGCTGCTTTTTGATCCGGGCTATTTAATCCGGGCGGACGGTTATAGTAACGTAATATACTTAATTCTTCCCGAGCTTCCTTTATCAGCCAGAAAACATGCCAGTTTTAAGTGTCCTTCAATTTCGTACAAATATTCATTGACAGCACGGCATTCAGAGCGGTAATTAAACAATCAGCTAATTGCAATTTAAATATTCAATGGAATGACATTAAAAAAATTACTACGCGTACTCTACTCGGCTGTGAACAATATGCACTTGGTTATCTCCTTGAATGGCCGTCGTTCTTAAAAACGCGATGCACGAAAGCTGGGACACCGCACATATATGAGCTTCCGTGTAGAGTATTTATACGTTTGAAGTACGAGTGTATGCGTCACGAAAAGATCGCAAAAATAAATATTTTTTATACTTTGGCTAACAAACAAAGAACGCGCGATGCCATTACTGCTCGCTGGACATATTAAGAAACACAGAGGCCAGAAACTTAAGAAACATCGCGGCTACTTGGCATGACTCCGAGATTAGGTGGCACATGCAGGTCGAATATCTCGAAGGCAATGTGTTGGGATTTGCGTTGGATCCACTAACCATGCACCAGACACACAGACGACACATGCACCACGTGCACGCGTCGTTTGTTCCGGTAATATATAAGAGCTGTCGAGAAGAAAAATAAACATTTACCAGCCCTGAAGCTTTGTCAAGATTGCTTCAGCAGTAAGTACTACTCAATTATAACCAATTTGAGGAAAGTGAAACTTCCTTACAATTACCATTAAATCCAGCCGGTCTAATGGTGTATAGATGCCTCCACTATAGAATATTGATGCCATCTACTCGAATGATGCTTTTACAGATGTTGTGTTGGCTGAAAATGTGCCTGCACGATTGAACATGACGCTTGCTTGGTTACTAAATTACGAATGATTCTTTTTTATTATGCGCTTTAGCGGGGGCCCATGTTGCCAGGTGTGGAATTGACGCCAGTTAACTTTCAAAGCTTTTACGTTTAAGTAGAAATCTGGTAGAAAGCTTTTTACGTTTTTAAAGTAGAAATCTGGCTTAGCACGTAAGTTTCAAGATGTGTGCGCTTCCAAAATGTACCTTAATGTTCCACGCGTAACTTTTCCCAAAAAACAGGTGAAGCGAAGCTACGTGGAACGTTAACGTATTTCACGAAGAATGTTAAGAGCCCAGTTTGTTGTATTATATAGTTACCGTATTTCGTTGACTCGTGTCTCCAAAGGGGTGCAGATAATGTCCAAATGGACATGCTTTGGAATGTCTAAAATGGACATGGCCTCAATTCCCTGAACACAATTGCAACTTTCGTAGGCCAAAGTATTTATTTATTTATTTATTTATTTATTTATTTACTTAATATATGCTTTCAAATCAAATAATATTAAATAATAACATTACTGCAGGCCAATTCTTTGGCCAAGCAGGATGGCATTGCAACATTCAGTTTTAAATATGAGGAGGCTATAGCACAATAAGAACAAACAACTACCACTAATTCAACAAAATTCACTCATTCAACAAATAGTTAAGTGTATATGTACTGAAGAATATCCGTGCTAGCATATATACACTATATTATCAGTGAAAGAGGAAGATGTTGGTGGTCGGGCCTTACATTCGCTCAGTTTTCAGCTGAGAGTGATCCGTTTAAATGGCCCTCTGGTTAAGTACTGTGTAAACGTTCAACAAATACGCTTGATGAGTGCAATTGTTCGCGCTCGTCCTGCCAGCCAAGCACCATAAAGCATGTCTGTAAACGAAGCATTCACGTATAGCTCACGTAGTATATGCTTAGTAAAACTTGAAGCGTCAGCACATTTCAGTGCGGAGTAACGGACTGCCTATAGGCTGTTGTGTCGGTATACATACGAACGTATGTGGCAACCTCAGGTAAAGTGGCTATTTTCTATCGCGAGGTCAGAGTAAACCTGTTTATACGAAGACGTCAAGGACGCTCCATATGCAAACGCTTGCCCTTTCGTCGATAAGAGTGCGTCAGCTGAATACCGCTTCGTCCTTTTGTTCTCGACTTCTAAGAAACGCCATGCGCATCCACACGCCAAGGAGGAAGCAATATCCGCTTTGGGTATAAGCGCTGTTCAAGGCAGCCAAGTTTGCTTTCCTGGCGCTTCTCCAAATAAAGTGAGCACGAAGGCGCCTGTCGATTCACACCTTTAGTTCAAGTTGAGGTTCCTCCCTGTTTCATTTTTGTTTATTTATTTGTTTGTTTGTTTGTTTTTAGCATTCACAGAGCTGTAAATGCTAAACACACTGTACGCGAAAGCTATATAGGACTCCATTATACCTTTCATGCTGCTCGCAGTGGTTGTTTTTAAGCAGCGGAGCTCTTTCAGCTTGCCGTGTCCCCGCGTAGCGTTCGCAAAAACTCGCCTATAGTGAAGACGTCACTGCGCGTTACCTAGCAACCACCTGTCACAGCTGCGCCTCGCTTTTCCTAGCTGCGACAACGCTCCTCCGCCGTCGCGCCAGCGATGACATCACTGCGCGTTGCATAGCGGAGCTTGAAACGCCGATAGCGCGTTGTAATGCCGACACCGCGTTCCAGCAGACCCGCTCCGTCAATGCGGTCGCCTAGCAATCACTTACCCAGCTTCGCCCAGCCATGTCATTGCTTCACGCAGCAATTCTTGCTTTGCTTAGTCATGACAACACATTGAGAAGCTTGGCAATGACGTCACACTGATTGTAACGATCATGTCGCCACGATGGCGAAAAAAGACAACTCTCGTAGACTACGCACTGAGTAAATGTAACATGGGACGGCCGAAGAAGTACAAGACTCTCGAAGAAGAAGCCGCTCAGCTGGAAGGTCGTCGTGCCGCCAGCCGAGCACGAATGCGGAGATTGCGTGCTAATCCGGAGTATCGCGCCGAAGCTAGCTGCTGCTAAACAATGACGAAGGGCCGATGATCGCGAGTTCCGAGCTAGGGAAAGCGAGCGTAGGCGACTGAACGACCAGCTAAGCTTAGCCGAACCTATAGCGAAACTTAGCCCAACCTAGCGAAACTGGAAGAAGCTAGGTGATCACCAGCTACGCTGTTTCTCCGGCCTTGCACAACTTAGTGCAAGCTGCGCAAATTTTTTTTATTGCGATAGCAAATGTATGGACACTTCAACCGGATTTCTGCCGCCGACGTCGCCGTCGCCGTGAGGTTCCGTATAAAGTCCAAGGGCGATAAAATCGTCGCCGCGCGCCGTATGCGCGAGTGAAAGCGCGCGGGGGACGCGCGCTATCACGGAGAGCGAACGCACGGCGGAAAGCAAACGCGACCGTCGCGCCTATGTTGTCCTATATTTCCCCTATGTTGTCCTTGGTGTCAATGTTTGTTGGCTTCTTATGATATGATTATTAAAAATCGGGCCCCTCGGTTCCCTTTCTTCTCGTTCATTAGATAACGAGGGCTCGAATCCGGCAGCATTGATGCCTTCAGGTAGCATATGTGGGTCCATTGACTAATTGCCATCACCCAAAAAGATCACGTGCTCGTGACGCCTGCGGCAGAAAGGATGTTCCACATCCGCCCCTAGGTTTGTGAGTGGTGGCGCTGGCTAACACTCCCAGGGTGAGTTCTAGTTGTAAAAAAACATAAATACCTCAGAAAGTGGATGGGAAAACGGCTCCGCGGTAGCTCAATGGTGAGAGCATCGCACGCGTAATGCGAAAACGTAGGTTCGTTCCCCACCTGCGGACGGTTGTTTTTTCATCCACTTTAATTTCTGTTAACTTATCATTTTCTTTACTTCAATTAGTAAGTACAAGTGATGTCCCCTATGTTGTCCTTGGTGTCATTGTTTGTTGGCTTCTTATGATATATATATATATATATATATACATGTGTGTGTGTGTGTGTGTGTGTGTGTGTGTGTGTGTGTGTGTGTGTGTGTGTGTGTGTGTGTGTGTGTGTGTGTGTCACCGTTCTCCCGCCAACATGGGTCACGGGTGGTCCATAGTCGAATGGGTAGCGCATCGGGTGACTGTGCTGAGGGAGCAGGGTTCGAAACCGAGCGTTCTCTACCTCTACTTCTTCTTGCTTTGTGCGCTGCCCCCTCGTTATTCAGTATGAACGCATACCAACCAAAACCAACTTGCTCTACTATCGACTTTAGTGAACGTCGGGCCGACTTGTATCACTGGGTATGCGGTACTGTGTACCCACGTGCCTTCTTTCACGCCGACATGGGTCCCCGTAGATGCGGCACTTAGGTATGCGGCACTGCAGGGTATCCACCGCTCTTCAATAAAACGCTTTGACGCCGACTAGGAGCACTGAGTATGTGCAAGCAGGTGCGTGCAAACTGCTCTTGAATGAACCTTTTGACGCCGACATGGGCAACTATATATATATATATATAGGTATGTGCGGCTAGGTATGTGCTGTTCTACAATGACAAAGAAAGGATGGTCCCTCAAATTTCTCGAATGCTCGGCGGAATTGAATCCGCGCCACGCGCGGTCCTTACGGCGGTGCCGATAGGTGGCGCAGCGTGTGCATTAGGAAGCACGAGAGAGGATCCCAGCTGCATACACGTTTCGGCGTTGGCAATACGGTGCGTCGATACAGTTATTTCAGTGCTGATCACATTAGCGTATACATTCATCGTAATAGCCGGAATCTCTTTCTGTCACTTTTCCTTTCTATTTTTCTTTCCTTGCAGAAATATTGGGATAGCCATTTTTTCAGTGTTAGCCAGCTAATTAATCACGGGTCATAAAGTTTTTTTTTCATTCCATTCCATATTCATAAAAAAAATCTGTTCGTTAGAACAAATCCCAGTCAATCGCGATGTGGTACAAGTTTCTACAGTGAAAGCGGTCAGTCAATAGAAAACAGCCCCCACAAACAAAATGCTTTGTGAATTTGCTCGAATATGGCGCGGCGAAGCAATTGTTATAGGACTCACTCGACAAGTTTCCGTAAACCTGTAGCGATAACAGTAATTATTCAGCGTTTCAATCAGTCCAATGTCTTACGTCGGCTCACCTCAAGGTAATATCAAAAGAAAAGTTGTTTGGGTCAACGAAAATTCGGCAGCATGTTACACTCCTGCATGTAACACGTGAAGGCGAAAGCTTGTTGCACACGTGGTAATGCATTAAGTTATATGATCGGAGGGGTCGGACTTTTTACAAGACATAACGAGCCGCAGTGTGAAGTTAACGTATGGCGCTGTAGCTCGACCTCCTCAACGACACATGCGAACACCTAATGCAGCGCCTCCTCTATTTTGTAAATGCCAGTGGAATCGCTCGCTCCGCAATGGGAGCCGTTGGTACGCCTTAGTTCAGTGAGTTGCCGCTATGTGACGGTACTCAGAGGGTACGACTGATTGCGTCGCGCGTGTGTCTGAGCCACTGAGCGCGCGCCGCTGCCGTTCCGGAGGGGATGCGGTAGACGCTTCACGCGTCTCTCAGGATTACTTCGTCCGACTTCCGTCGTGAGGCACCACCCAGAGGGTACTCTCCCCCACGACCGTAAAGTAGGCGCGAACGCTCGCCGATGGGGAAGAGTAGGAAAGGGCGATCGGAGAGGGTGGTGAACCGTTGGATCGGCCGCATATGGCTGGCATTGAAAAAAAATAGAGGAGGCGCTGCCTAATGCAACTACCTAAAGGTCCTTTCGTTCTTTCCGTCTTTCTTCCTTTCCTTCTTTATACTTTCCTTCTTTTTTTTGCTTTCTTTCGTTTCTTCGTTAATATTCAGCCATTGCATCTTTGCTTGCTTACGGGGGTATGAGCCATTCCTGATGAGGATAATTTCTGTATCACTCGTCGCTTTTACAGCGTAAGCTGTTTGAGCTCGTTCCAATAGCCGTTTCGGTTCGCGATGGTGTCCGCCGCCGCCTCGCCGACGGTTTCCGTTGACCGTAACCGTTGTCACCGGAAATGCGAAAAAAGTACCCGGTTCCCGCCGTGATCGAACCTGGGCCCGCTGCGCGGGAGTCAGATACTCTACCACTGAGCCACGCAAGCGCTTGCTATCAGGTAGCGGGAAAATGCCCTATAAACGCGCCCTATAGGCAGGCGCGCCGGCGCAAACGACGAGATGCGATTCAGACGAGGCGCGCAATCAACGCGATCCCGAGCCTCTGCCAGTATGGTGGAGCCATCTACTTAAGGCGCCTCCAAACGTAGAGCTACGTGCGCGGCTACAACCAGGAATCATAGGGCTCAGCAGACTACTGCGCAGAGAGCATTACAAGCCACAGCTCGCCGTCGACGCCGGGCGGACAGTTCAGATCGTTCTCGTCAAAACAAGGCGAAGAGACTTGGCCGCGAAGACCCTGTTGTGCGTGGTGCCGAAATTGGAGCTACTCTTGAGCCGCTCCACCAGCTTACGCTGTGACTGTGCTCCATGTGCCGCGCAGGCCTGTCACTTTTTTGTATCACTGGCTAGACGCCGCTTTTTTCGGGTATGAGCCATTGCAACGAGTCACTTAAGGCTTTCGCTTTAATAATGACTCGTGCTTATAACCAGCACTATAAGTGTACAGATTAAAACATCTTTGTGTAACTCGTCTAGGTGTGTTTAGTGTCAATGAATCATGCAATACACGAGAAGCATCAACCACTGATGGCAAGTGAACCGATGACTCATCGACAATTTGTCGCCATATGCGACATCACTTATGTTTAGCATAATGATTAAACGCGTTGTGATTTTCTTTTTATGTTCTCCTTCTATCTAATTTCATGCTCTTATTTTTTTTCTCTCATGACAGCTTGTGTATCGCAATGCTGAGAGGAAGTGATAATTAAGGCAATGAGGTCGACAAGTTGGTTGTTTGGCTTGCGTGACATAGCACGCTCATCCTATGCTTCTTGCCTGCTCCCTCACGATTTCCCTGCACGATTGAAATTGGTGAGTTGGAAGTATAAATCAAGGCATGTATAGACGCGCAACCTGAAACGACCAGGATGAGGACAGGATCAGCGCCCGTTATCTCTAATGTTGTATGTCCATCTTTAGAGCTGTTATTATGTCACATAAGACGAAGTCATCATCAACTTAATGTTTCAAGATAAATAATAATAATAATAATAATAATAATAATAATAATAATAATAATAATAATAATAATAATAATAATAATAATTTATTAACAAATCTTCCAAATACAATGAGAGAAATCACATGGGGATACACGGAGAGCAAAGTGAGTGCAGGTTGGTTTTTTATATAGGGCCGCAATCGGTGAACACGCTGTACAAAGTGAAACACATGAACCCTCACTTCGAGCGCAGGTGGAACGGTGGAAAATTGTTTTACAGCAGTAATAGCACATTTCAACGCTATTTTCGAGAGACAGAGAGAGAGAGGCTTTTTAGTGAGAACTAGAAAGGTTTTCCTGGCGGGGCATGGCTTGGTTGCTACTACTGTGGGTGAACGCGATGATAAATGGAATGGTACACGTTAAGTACATGGACAATATACAGGGTGTCCCAGCTATCACGCAGCACGATTTAAAAAAAGAGGAACGGCGTTACGCGAAGCAAACCTAGTGTGTATTGTTTCCAGTGCAGTGGAGTAGCCGCCAGTAATTTTTTCGTTACTGAGATTTAATTAGGTAATTGTAATTAATTATCTAACTCGAGAAGTATTGTCCTAATTATCAAAGTGTCAATGAGAAAGTTGTAGAGCAACATGAAAAACTCCCGATACAGCTTTCTGTTGCTCCTTACGTGCTACATAAAAGTGTTTTTCCGAGCGTGAAAAGAGCCCGCGAATACACGCAAAGTGCTTCGAGCGGGAAGTCGTGCTGCAATTCTGCGTGTATTCGCGGGATCCTTTCACGCTCGGAAAAACACTTTTATGTAGCACGTAAGGAGCAACAGAAAGCTGTATCGGGAGTTTTTCATGTTGCTCTACAACTTTCTCAGTGACACTTTGATAATTAGGACAGTACTTCTCGAGTTAAATAATTAATTGCAATAACCTAATTAAATCTCAGTAACAAAAAAAATTACTGGCGGCTACTCCACTGCACTGGAAACAATACGCACTAGGTTTGCTTCGCGTAACGCCGTTCCTCTTTTTTTCAATCGTGCTGCGTGATAGCTGGGACACCCTGTAGACAGATACACAGGGTAAGGATACACAGGATACAGGATAAGAGAGACATACACACAAAGCACACAACATGCATAATTAAAGTATCTTAAGATCAGCTTTTCAGAAAAATTCAAGCGCCTTCGTAGCCTGGGACGTCCTTCTGGAGTACGTTTTTTTTTTTTTTTTTTTTTTTTAAATACGGGCATTCTACGCGAAGATAACCAAATGCATATTGTTCACAGCCGAGTAGCGCAGCCACCAGTAATTGTTTTTGATGCCATTCGATTTCATAATTAATTGATATTAGCTGTTTTTAATTACTCTTCTGAATGCTGTGCTGTCAATGAAGAATTTGTAGGAAATTGAAAGAAATTTTAAAACTGACGTGTTTTCAGTCAGGTACTTTTTGCCCGTTTAATATTTTCTGGCTGATAAAGAAATCCTGTGAAAAACTGGATAATATCATATGATTTACCATCCGCCCGTATAAGAAATGGCTGAGGTTTAACTCTTGTAAACCTAGTGATCACGAGCGAAAGGTCTGTTTTGCTTGGTTTTGCTAATTCTATGCACACAATGTTTCATTAATGCACGCTTACGCGCTTGGTAAGCTTCTCTATAACGTGCTAATCTGGTCTTCCTTTGTTCCGGTGTTTCAGCGGCCAATTTTGCCTTTGCTTGAGATTTCGCAGCCTGCCGTCTAGCTAATCTACTGGATGATTAGATTCAGCCTGTCACTTGCGGTGAAGCACCGCACAGACGGCCCAGTCGGCACGCCATCCTTGGCGAGACTGAGCGACCAAGTGTGGGCGAAGGAGCCGTTACACCCTCTTCTAGTCACGTGGTACCACAGCGGCGAGGCTCCGAGCGAGTGCCTCTCCGCAGCGGATCACGTGGCGTGACGTCACACCTGCCACACTAGCGCTTCGGCGGCTCAAGATCATTGCGACGCGATTAATGACTTTGCGATACATGCGTAGTAGAGCTTTCGCTCTCTGAAACAAGCTTCATAGCAGTTAGTGGCAGAGCTGGCGCTCCCCGCCCGCAACAGATCACCCACCAACTCCTGTGGAGCGTTTACCTTGTTTACCTATAGCTTGTTTATCTGCTTCTCCCGGTTCGGCGTCGGTGTTTTACCGAATTGACGTCGCGCGGTGTCTCCTACACAGCCTTGGCGCGAAGAGGGAAGGCACGAAAAACAGCTGTGACATTAGCGCAGAGAATTTTCTTGAGGAAGCACTCGCGTAGGGGTGCGACATGGTCTATATGTCACAAATGGTGCAAGCTCATGGAGTTCAGTGCAATTCCAAAGGACGCTTGCCAACGTCTCTATTGGTCGGCGCAACTTATCCGGTTTCTGCAAGGGGTGTTACCACGTTATACGTCAAGCACATACGCCGCTGTCAAATAATTTACACCCTTAAGAGTGAAAAGGGGTGTAAACGTGTCCTTAAATCACAGCCCCACACGTAAAAAGGGTGTAATAGTGGTGTGATTTATAAAATGATTTACACCCTTTTTCACTTTAAGGGTGTTAATTATTTTGCAGGATTTTTGCCATTTCACATGTGACCACGGTACCAACAGCGTCTTGGTACTGAGGGCGGGAAAAAAAGCTGTCCTGTTATGGATATGCTCGACAATGAACCAGTGACGTTAAGTTACTTTGTTTAAGGAATAAAGAAGTCGGCTTAATCAATTTTATTGCGATAGCAATTATATGGACACTTCTACCGAATTTCTGCCGTCGGCGTCGCCGTCGGCGTCGCCGTGAGGTTCCGTATAGATTTCAAGGGCGATAATATCGTCACCGCGCGCCGTATGCGCGAGCGAAAGCGCGCGGGGTACGCGCGCTATCACGGAGGGCGAACCCCCCCCCCCCCCCCTCGCGCGCTATCACGGAGAGCGAACGCTCGGCGGAAAGCAAACGTGACCGTCGTGCGAAAGACCGTGGGGGTATGGGAGGGAGGGAGGGAGGCGGGGCGGCGCTGTGCTCCGGCACCAAAGGCGTATCTTGCCACTCAATCTCTCCCGCGAAAGCAACAAAGCGGGAAGAGGGGGTGAGGGAGGGGGGGTAGCTTCTTCTCTGCCAACAACTTCTCCTTTACGCTTTGCCCGGGGATGCCGGTCGTCCGCACCGTCTCTTATCTCCACACGGCTCTGACCTTTGTATGCGCTGTGCATTCGCCGCTCAGTTTCCGTCGATGCGATAGGCCGCGCGAACCTGCGCTTGCTGCCAGCGTTTTGACAGTCGTTGGCTGCGGTCATTCAGCGTGATCTATTCATGTTTGCTTGTGCGCTCTGACACCACGATTGTTAATTCAGTTAGTAAGCCAATGTGTCCAAGTTTATGCAGCCGATAAAACTACTATCCCTACTCAGAATAGCTCTCTACTAATTTGCTATCGCAATCGATCCTTCGCCTTTCGGGCGAAACTGCGACATTTGTTTGTGTATTGTTTCAACGCAAGCAATGCCATAGCATGTCATCAAAATCGCATATAGATAACTTTTAAAAACGGCCCCTACTAACTTTACATATTGTGACAGAGCGATGAAGAAGACGTTTTGAGAGCACTTGAAGAAGACGAAGCTCGGGACTTCGCGTGTTTACTATGATCTTGTCAGCCGCTGCCGGTCTTGTAAATACACTGTAAATACATTTCTTATTCCTTTTCCCCGTAACATTTTTGGTGGAGTTTGCGGGCTCAAGTTCAAGACGGATTTACGCAGCGGGCGCTCCTTGGCTGCATCTACCATGCCAGCTCAAGGCGAGGATGCTTCGGGCTCGTCGACCCCCACGCCAACCGTCATTCTGGCACAACCGCGCGACCCCGGCACCTTTTCCGGCACTGACAACACGGATGTTGAAGACTGGCTTCAACTATATGAGCGGGTGAGCAAGAGCAACCATTGGAACCAGACCGCCATGCTGGCTAATTTGATCTTCTATCTCGCGGGAACGGCACTCGTCTGGTTTCAGACCCACGAAGAGGAACTTACCACCTGGGACATTTGTAAACAGAAGCTCACGGATTTGTTTGGCAAGCCTGTTGGACGTCAGCGCGCCGCTCAAAAAGACCTCGCTTCGCGTGTCCAGACGTGCACTGAGTCCTACCTCACATACATCCAGGACGTGCTCGCTCTGTGCCGCAAAGTGGATCCGAGAATGTCCGAAGCTGATAAGGTCGCACATGTCATTAAGGGCATAGCAGATGACGCCTTTCACCTCCTCGTCTTTAAGAATTCTTCTACTGTACAAGCCATCATTACCGAATGCAGGCGGTTTGAAGAAGCCAAGAGCCGCCGCATTGCCCACCCGTTTCCCCGCCTCCCCAACACGGCTGCTACGTCCACCTGCGAAGACCTCCGCAGTCTGCCCACACCCAATCGCTCTGATGACATCGTCCACATCATCCGGCGTGAAATCGAGGCCGCATCTCCTATCCAAACCCCAACCCTTGGCTCCGACAATTGCCAGTCCACCGTTTCCCTGATCCAGACCGTCGTACGCCAGGAATTGGCCAACGTTGGCTTGATGAATGTCTGCTCCGTTAATCGGCCTGACTACGCTTCGTCCGCCTCTGCCATGCGCCCTCGCAACATGAATGCCCCTCCGCGGTATCGCAACCCGACTGAATGGCGCACTCCCGACGACAGGCCAATATGCTTCACTTGTGGCCGTATCGGTCACATTTCACGTCACTGCCGCTCTTCGTGGAATTCGACCCCTTGGCCCTATCTGCCATCCGACCGCCCGCCTCATGCTGCTTCTCGCTTCCCACCGCGCATGCAACCAGTAACTCGTGGCGACTCCTCTCGGCCCGCCCGCTCTAGCCGCTCTCCTTCGCCACATCGCCGCTCCTCCCGCTCGCCTCCATCGCGTCGGTCACCGTCGCCCAGCTCCTTCCGGCGCACGCTTTCGGAAAACTAACAGGTGCAGCACCTAGAGGTGATGCTGCTATACCGCCCCGACGCCAAAATCCTCTTCTGACCCTGCCTACAAATCGGAACCTCATCAAAGTGAACGTGGATGGTGTACCTGTTACGGCTCTGATTGACACTGGCGCGCACGTATCTGTCATGGGTGCTCAGCTTCGCCATCGTCTCAAGAAAGTCCTCACTCCTGCCCCGTCGCCTGTGCTCCGAGTCGCTGACGGGGGAACGCCGGCCGTTATTGGCATGTGTCCAGCTCGTGTGAGTGTCGCCGATCATCATACTTCTGTTTTATTCTATGTCCTAGAACACTGCCCTCACGACCTAATCCTGGGACTTGACTTTCTCTCAGCCCATTCCGCCTTGATAGACTGTTCTGCTGGTGTTGTGCAACTCGCTCTACCTGTTGCTATTGATCCCCCCGATAGTGCTCCGATCCGGCTATGTTCCACAGAGCATATTCGCCTCCCTCACCTTGCCGTTACCTACATAGGTGTTTCACCCGTTCCGCCCATTCCAGACGGTGACTACATCGTATCTCCTAATCCGGATGTCCTGCTCTCGCATAACGTCGCATTTCCTCACACCGTCATTACCATTACGGACAACACGTCCTGTCTTCCGCTAGTGAACTTTGGACTTAGTGCACAAGTTCTCCCGCGCGGCATATCACTTGCGCAAATCACGCCGGCCGAAGACTACCAGATTTCGGGTTTAAATGCTGACGACTCCTCGTGTGCAACTCTTGCTGTGCCTCCTGCCCCTTCAGACTTGAATGCCCTAATGAAAATGATCGCGCCCGACCTTCCGCCCCAGTGTGCCAATGAACTACGTTGCCTCCTTGCCTCGTACTGGGACTTATTCGACCTTGGAGACCGTCCTCTCGGACAAACATCTGTTGTGAAACATCGCATTAACACCGGGGATGCGAGCCCAATCCATCGGCGACCCTACCGCGTCTCTCCTACCGAGCGAGACATCATCCAACACGAAGTTGATAAGATGCTTTCTCGTAACATCATTGAACCTTCTTGTAGCCCATGGGCATCCCCTGTTGTCCTAGTTAAGAAAAAGGACAACAGTTGGCGATTTTGCGTAGATTATCGGCACCTAAACAAGGTAACCAAGAAGGACGTCTATCCGCTACCACGCATTGACGATGCCCTTGATTGCCTCCATGGAGCACAATATTTTTCGTCCATAGACCTTCGCTCCGGGTACTGGCAAATTGCCGTCGATGACATGGACCGTGAGAAAACGGCTTTTATTACTCCCGACGGGCTCTATCAGTTCAAAGTCATGCCTTTCGGGTTATGTAATGCCCCAGCCACATTTGAAAGAATGATGGACGCCCTCCTACACGGTTTCAAGTGGTCCATCTGCCTCTGTTACTTGGACGATGTGATCGTTTTTTCTCCCACTTTTGCGACGCACCTCGAACGCCTATCGACGGTCCTATCTGTTTTTCGTCGGGCGGGGCTACAACTCAATTCGTCCAAATGCCACTTCGGTCGTCGTGAAATTTCTGTGCTCGGACATCTCGTCGATTCTTCGGGTGTCCGTCCTGATCAAGATAAAATCCGGGCAGTGAAAGACTTTCCCGTGCCCACGTGCGCCAAGGACGTTCGCAGCTTCTTGGGCCTCTGCTCCTACTTTCGTCGGTTTGTCCGCAATTTTGCGGACGTTGCACGCCCTCTTACTCAGCTCCTCAAGAAAGACGCTGCCTTCATTTGGGGCTGTGAGCAAGCTCGTGCTTTCACTGAGCTGATCCGGCTGCTTACTTCCCCTCCCATTCTCGCTCACTTTGACGCGTCAGCTCCAACAGAAGTCCGTACCGATGCCAGCGGCCATGGTATTGGAGCTATCCTGGCCCAGAAACAACAAGGACAAGACCGTGTTATTGCTTACGCCAGCCGCCTTCTTTCCCCTGCTGAGCGCAAATATTCCATCACTGAGCGCGAGTGTCTGGCTCTCGTTTGGGCAGTGGGAAAATTCCGCCCCTATTTGTACGGCCGGCAATTCACAGTCATTACTGACCACCATGCTCTGTGTTGGCTTTCATCTCTGAAAGATCCTTCTGGGCGCCTTAGCCGATGGGCTCTGCGCCTTCAAGAATACAACTACTCAGTTGTATACAAGACAGGCCGGTTACACCAAGATGCGGACTGCTTGTCGCGCCATCCTGTCGACCCACCTGACGTTTCTATGGCCGGCATTCCTGTCACCGTTCTCTCTTTGAGTGCTTTTGACGATATCGGAGCGGAACAACGCCGGGACGACTTCTTAAAAGACCTTATTCAACGGCTGACTTCAACGACGCCCGACCCTTCCCTTCGAATGTTTGAACTCCACGATGGCATCTTGTACCGCTGTAACATGCGCCCTGACGGCCCTGACCGACTCTTAGTTGTCCCTTCGCATCTGCGCCGGACTGTTCTCGCCCAGCTTCATGATGTGCCGACTGCCGGTCACCTTGGCGTGTCACGGACTTACGACCGCGTTCGTCGGCGCTTTTTTTGGCCTGGTCTTTACCGTGACGTCTGCCGTTATGTCGCTGCGTGTGACCTTTGTCAACGACGAAAAAAGCCGACCACGCTCCCTGCTGGCCGCCTTCAACCACTTGACGTGCCTTCAGAACCATTCTTTCGTGTAGGCGTTGATCTTTTAGGCCCTTTTCCTACGTCTGTTTCGGGAAATAAGTGGATTGCTGTAGCAACAGATTACGCCACCCGATACGCAATCACACGGGCTCTTCCGACAAGCTGTGCAACCGATGTCGCCGATTTTATACTAGAAAACGTCATCCTTCACCACGGTGCCCCTCGACAGCTCCTTACCGACCGAGGCCGCTACTTTCTTTCGAAAGTTGTTAATGACATTCTACACTCGTGCGCGACTAAACACAAACTTGCTACTGCTTACCATCCACAAACGAATGGTCTAACCGAGCGTCTCAACCGGACCCTCACTGAGATGCTATCCATGTATGTCTCCGCTGACCATCGCGACTGGGACGTTGCATTACCATTCGTTACCTTTGCCTACAATTCTTCTCGCCACGATACCGCAGGCTTCTCTCCATTCTTCCTCTTGTTTGGCCGCGACCCTACGCTACCTTTCGACACCCTCCTGCCTGATAGCCTGTATTTCACATCAGAGTACGCCCGGGACGCCATAATCCAGGCACAAGAGGCACGCCATATTGCCCGACGTCGACTTGTGGACTCGCAGGAAAATCAGCGGCGCTTATATGACACCCGCCATCGTGACGCCCACTACTCACCGGGCGCCCTGGTTCTCCTTTGGTCTCCGTCGCGACGCGTTGGCCTCTCGGAGAAGTTGCTTTCACGCTACTCTGGTCCTTACCGCGTCTTGCGTCAAGTAACCGACGTCACCTACGAAATCGCCCCTCTTGACCCCACCGTGGCTCAGCCTCGTTCCGACGTAGTCCACGTCACGCGTCTTAAGCCGTATCACTCGAACGCCTCCTAACCAGCACCGGGTCGGTGCTTCAGCCGCCGGGGGTCATGTGACAGAGCGATGAAGAAGACGTTTTGAGAGCACTTGAAGAAGACGAAGCTCGGGACTTCGCGTGCTTACTATGATCTTGTCAGCCGCTGCCGGTCTTGTAAATACACTGTAAATACATTTCTTATTCCTTTTCCCCGTAACAATATTGACACGTACACATGTTTATCTTTCACCGGTAGCCGCTTTCAACATTGGCTGACAAATGTTAAACGTTATCGCTCGGCGCAGGACGCGCCTGCATTGGAAGCTTCTCGGACGTTATCAATGCTTCTATCCGTCGTCTGTGGTCACCGACGCCCATGTAATCTGATTGTATGAGCGACGCGAATTGTCTAGAACTTTCTGGAAGACACGCGGGCATCAGGGATTAATCTGGAACCTTCGATGACTCAGGTATAAAAGCCGACGCGTTTCGCCGCTGATCAGATTTTCGACGATCGCCGACTGTGTTCGCCGCTATCGTTGTGCTTTGAGTGTACCTTGCTTTTGTGGGCACAGGTTCGCCCAATAAACAACCAGTTTCATCGTACACAGTTTTACGACTGTTTTCTTCAGCGTCACTACTACGTGACATCTGGTGGAGGTGCTAGTTCGTTCATGCACCGAACGCCCCCGCAAAGCCGCGACCCAAGCCCGAAACCGGAGAACGAGACCAACGTCGCCAAGGACCAGCGAGCTAGCCGTAGGCAGCAAGGACTTGTGCCGGAGTTCGGACTTCTTCCCGAAAAGACCACTGCAATCAAGGCCAAGTCAATGACCAAAATGGCAGCACCAGCGTCCCCCATCCTGCTGCAGCAACCTCGGGAGCCACCGACTTTTCGTGGATCATCGGCTGAAGACCCTGAAACCTGGCTGGAGACATACGAGAGGACCGCGACGTTCAACAAATGGAGCGACGACGACAAGCTGCGCCATGTGTATTTTTCATTAGATGATGCTGCTCGGACCTGGTTTGAGAACAGAGAGACCATCCTGGTGACGTGGGACCTATTTCGTGAGAACTTCATGAGGACTTTCACGAATGTCGTGCGAAAAGAAAGGGCCGAAGTTTTATTAGAAACCAGAGTGCAATTGCCGAACGAGAACATCGCAATCTTCACGGAGGAGATGACTCGCCTCTTCCGCCACGCCGACCCCGATATGTCAGAGGAAAAGAAAGTTCGGTTCTTGATGCGGGGCGTCAAAGAGCATCTATTCACTGGATTGATGCGCAACCCGCCCAAGACTGTGGCAGAATTTGTTTCGGAGGCCACAACCATCGAGAAGACCCTTGAAATGCGAGCCAGGCAATACAACCGCCGTGCACTGACAAACTACGCCGAAGCTCAAGCTCTAGGCGCCGACGACCTGCACGAGACGATCAGAGCGGTTGTACGGGAAGAACTACAGAAATTATTCCCAAGATCGCATCCTCAGGTGACTTCAATCGCTGAAATAGTTAAAGAAGAGGTTCAGCGATCACTAGAAGTGCCAGAAGTTCCGGTATCGCCTCAACCACAGCCGCAAGCGATGACCTACGCCGCCGTCGCCCGTCGTCAAGGCCCCCCTCCGCGCTCGCGCCAGGGCCCCGTAACGCCGCAGTTCCGTCGTCCACCGCCGCCGCCGCCAGCACGCCCGCCCGTCGCCCAGCGCAGCTCCCAGCGGAAGACGGACATTTGGCGCGCCCCCGACCACCGCCCGCTCTGCTATCACTGCGGGGAAGCCGGCCATGTCTACCGCCGATGCCCATACCGCGAGATGGGCCTACGAGGGTTCGCCGTCAACGCGCCACGTCCACAGCTTGGCGAGCGACCACGTGACATCGCCGACTACCTTGCCGGAGCCCAGTGGCAACCACGACGGCCCTCACGCTCGCCGTCACCAGGCCGCTACATCTCGCCGCATCGCCGCCTGTATGCCGGCCCAACCCGGGGCCGATCTCCCAGCCCATACCCGGGAAACTAAAAGCAGCAACCGATGGAGGTGCGGTTGCTGTACGACGCAATGCCGAAGATCCTCCGCCGCCGACGACGACGACGATTCGCGAATCATCACGACGAGATATCAGCACGCCACCTAGCAACAGCCTTGACAGCACATCGCCGCCGAACGAAGACCTTCCGACGCGACGTAGCAGCAGCAGAGCAAGCCGACGCAGCCGTGATCCGACGCCACGAATTAACCGCAACGCCAGACGCCGGTCTACCGATCTAGACGTGCTCATCGATGGTCATAACGTCACCGCTCTCGTCGACACTGGCGCCGACTATTCAGTTTTCAGTGGCGCGTTCGCCGCCAAGTTAAAGAAGGTGCAGACGGCCTGGCAAGGACCCGATATACGAACAGCGGGAGGTCACCTAATAACGCCGGCTGGAATCTGCACAGCGCGAGTCACGGTAAACAACCGCACTTACCCGGCGAGCTTCGTAATCCTGCAGCACTGCTCCAGGGACGTCATCCTAGGCATGGACTTTCTACACCAACATGGTGCAGTCATCGACTTAAGGTCCAAGTCGATAACGCTTTCAACACACAAAGCGATACCGCCGGATACATGCATCAGTTACCATGCCTTGAACGTGCTTGAAGAACAAGTCACCGTTCCGCCTCACTCCAGCGTAATGATTTCCGTCGGTACGGAAGTGCCTGCAGACATGGAGGGCGTCATCGAGGGCGATCATCACTTACTGCTGTACCGTGAAATTTGCGTCGCTAGAGGCATAGCTGAGCTACGTGCAGGGAAAGCAACGGTGATGCTCACGAACTTCAGCCCCGAATACAAGCACATTAACAAAGGCACCACGGTTGCCTACATCGACGAAATAGTACAAGCCAGCAGTGCTTTCGCCTTCACGGATTCCAGTGCACCCGCAACGACGACTATAATACCTGAAGCAACTTTCAACGTTAATCAGAACCTTCCCAGGCATAAGAAAGAACAACTAAAAGCTCTGCTCCTGCAATACAAGGATTGCTTCTCGTCGTCGTCAAAAGTTCGACAAACCCCTGTCGCCAAGCACCGAATCATAACCGACGAAAATGTCCGCCCACTGCGTCAGAGCCCGTACCGAGTTTCGGCACGCGAACGCGAGGCCATAAGGCAACAAGTCGACGAAATGCTACGCGACGACATCATCCAGCCGTCCAAGAGTCCGTGGGCGTCCCCCGTGGTGTTAGTGAAGAAGAAGGATGGAACCCTACGTTTCTGCGTCGATTATCGTCGCCTCAACAAGGTCACGAAGAAGGACGTATACCCCCTTCCACGGATTGACGACGCCTTGGATCGACTATACAACGCAAAGTATTTTTCGTCGATGGACCTCAAAACCGGCTACTGGCAAATCGAAGTCGACGAGAGGGACCGGGAGAAGACGGCCTTTATAACACCGGACGGACTGTTCGAGTTCAAGGTCATGCCGTTTGGTCTTTGCTCGGCACCTGCGACTTTCCAACGCGTCATGGATACAGTACTGGCAGGCTTGAAGTGGCAGACTTGCCTCGTCTATTTGGACGACGTCGTTGTGTTTGCCTCAAGCTTCGAAGAACACCTGCGGCGCCTTGAAACAGTTCTTCAAGCAATCAAAACCTCCGGACTCACGTTAAAGCCAGAAAAGTGCCGCTTCGCATATGAGGAGCTCTTGTTTTTGGGCCACGTCATCAACAAGTCTGGAGTGCGCCCCGACCCTCAGAAAACTGCGGCCATCTCCAACTTTCCTCTGCCCGCTGACAAGAAGGCAGTGCGTAGATTTCTGGGACTGTGCGCCTATTACAGGCGCTTCGTCAAGGATTTTTCACGGATCGCCGAGCCACTGACGTACCTCACGAAGGCCGACGTCGAGTTCAAGTGGGAGATGCCGCAAATCGAAGCATTTGAAGAACTGAAGCGACGCCTACAATCGCCGCCCATCCTTGCGCATTTCGACGAAAATGCCGATACCGAAGTCCACACCGACGCAAGCGGCGTAGGACTCGGCGCCGTGCTTGTGCAGAGGACTGATGGACTAGAAAGGGTTGTAAGTTACGCTAGCCGGTCTCTATCGAAGGCGGAAGCAAATTATTCCACAACAGAAAAGGAGTGCCTCGCCATCATCTGGGCTACATCAAAGTTTCGCCCCTACCTCTATGGCAGGCCCTTTAAAGTTGTGAGCGACCACCACGCCTTGTGTTGGCTAGCTAACTTGAAGGATCCTTCAGGTCGCCTCGCACGATGGAGTCTGAGACTTCAAGAATTCGACATCACCGTCGTTTACAAGTCCGGGCGAAAGCACTCTGACGCCGACTGCTTGTCTCGCGCCCCTGTCGAACCGCCGCCACAGGATGACCAGGATGACGACACTTTCTTGGGACCCATCAGTGCCGACGAATTCGCCGAACAACAGCGAGCCGACCCGGAACTAAGGAACCTTGTAGATTACCTGGAAGGCAAGACCGTCACTGTGCCGAAGGTGTTCAGGCGAGGATTGGCGTCGTTTTTCTTGCAAAACGACATTCTCCTAAAGAAGAACTTCTCGCCTCTCCGAGCCAACTACCTCCTCGTGGTACCCTCAGCATTGCGTCCAGAGGTTCTGCAAGCTCTCCATGACGACCCAACGGCTGGACACCTCGGTTTTTCCCGCACGCTCGCAAGGATACAAGAAAAATACTACTGGCCTCGCCTCTCTGCCGACGTCGCCCATTACGTAAGGACATGCCGAGACTGTCAGCGACGCAAAACACCGCCGACAAGGCCAGCCGGACTTCTACAGCCGATCGAGCCACCTCGCCGACCGTTCCAGCAGATTGGGATGGACTTACTGGGGCCTTTTCCGACGTCGACGTCCGGGAATAAATGGATCGTCGTAGCTACGGACTACCTCACCCGCTACGCCGAAACAAAAGCCTTGCCCAAAGGCAGTGCTGCCGAGGTAGCCCGATTCTTCGTTGAGAACATCCTCCTGCGTCACGGTGCCCCAGAAGTCCTCATCACCGACAGAGGTACTGCCTTTACGGCAGAACTAACTCAAGCCATCCTGCGATACAGCCACACAAGCCATCGCCGGACCACCGCCTACCACCCGCAGACGAATGGCCTCACCGAGCGCCTAAATAAGACCATCGCCGACATGCTGGCAATGTACGTCGACGTCGAACACAAGACGTGGGATGCCATCCTTCCGTACGTGACCTTCGCATACAACACGGCCGTGCAAGAAACGACGCACATGGCGCCGTTCAACCTGGTCTACGGAAGGAACCCGGCAACGACGCTTGACGCCATGCTACCGGACGTCACCGACGAAGAAAATCTCGACGTTGCCACCTATTTGCAGCGTGCCGAAGAAGGTCGACAGCTCGCCCGCCTGCGCATCAAGAACCAGCAGAGGACCGACAGCCGACACTACAACCTTCGACGACGCTACGTCGAGTACCAGCCCGGTGACCGTGTTTGGGTCTGGACTCCGATACGCCGACGAGGACTTAGCGAGAAGCTGTTACGTCGCTATTTCGGACCATATAAGATCACCCGACGTATTGGCGCACTGGACTATGAGGTCGTGCCAGACGGCATTTCGCAATCACAGCGGCGCCGGGCACGACCTGAAGTCATCCACGTGGTGCGTCTTAAGCCTTTCTACGCCCGCTGACAAACTTAGGTACTTTGTTACTTTGTTATTGTTTTTTGTTATTTTGTTTATTACGCATGGTTTTGTTTTCGCTTTCGTGTTTGTTTGTAGCATCGGGACGATGCTTTTTAAGGGGAGGGTATTGACACGTACACATGTTTATCTTTCACCGGTAGCCGCTTTCAACATTGGCTGACAAATGTTAAACGTTATCGCTCGGCGCAGGACGCGCCTGCATTGGAAGCTTCTCGGACGTTATCAATGCTTCTATCCGTCGTCTGTGGTCACCGACGCCCATGTAATCTGATTGTATGAGCGACGCGAATTGTCTAGAACTTTCTGGAAGACACGCGGGCATCAGGGATTAATCTGGAACCTTCGATGACTCAGGTATAAAAGCCGACGCGTTTCGCCGCTGATCCGATTTTCGACGATCGCCGACTGTGTTCGCCGCTATCGTTGTGCTTTGAGTGTACCTTGCTTTTGTGGGCACAGGTTCGCCCAATAAACAACCAGTTTCATCGTACACAGTTTTACGACTGTTTTCTTCAGCGTCACTACTACGTGACAATATGATATACATTAAGGAAAGTTCACCTAATATCAACACATTTAGCATTAATGCAAGGATCTTCATGAAATTTTATATGGCTTCGCGTCCACCGTTTCCCACAGCGCGAGGGATCCGCTTTCATATTTCTTAATTTTATTATTATTTTTTTTTTCGTTCTCTTTGGACAGCAGAACTGTATTCCTGAATTTTTTTGAACAATGAAGGCTGCGGGCGATCAAATTTTACTGAAGATGCAAGGTACATTTTGTCAGACCGCGCCTTTAGCGAGCCGCTGTTCGCGTGCCATTTCACTGTGGCCAGTTGCTTGTATGCATTATGCACGCCAATGTTCTCGCGGTATACGTTGCACGCTTTTGTCAAAGAAGATAGCCAAAAGCGACTTATAAGCACGCCGACCTTTCAAATATTTTGAATTTCCATTGATCATGCCCCTTACAATTATTCCTAATTATTTTTTTTGTTCTAACGAAGAACTAAAGTACATCATCAGTAGCATTCCAGTTGGGGTTGTACAGCGTTGTTCACGACACGTTTCTGCTGGAACCTAAGTGCGTGTTTGGCGGGACAAGATTTAATTTTTCGCTCATGTATGACCGCAGGAAAAGTAAGTAGGATAGGCTTTTTTGGAGAATACGGGAAAGGGGAGGTTAAAAAAATATAGCGGTTAACTAGTCCCTATAACAGCATTGTGGTTGCCGAACTTTGCCAGACAGAGCGAGATGCAGCTATGACGTTATTGCACAACGTATCAGACAACATATGCTGACATTATCGCGAATTTTCGGTACTCCTTCTGTTTTTTTTTTAAATATAATGCTGCAAATCATCGACAACTTGTGTTTTTATTTGCGTTCCAAACCTAATTGCTGCGAATAATAAAGGATGAGTTAGTCTCGACAGTCCGCTGCCAAAAGAGACAGAGAAAGAGAGAGAGAAGTCATAAGGGAAAGGCAGGGAGGTTAACCTGGCTGCGCCCGGTAGGCTACCCTGCACTGGGGAGGGAAGAAAGGGGATGGAAAGATCAGAAGGAAGAGAGAAGTTCACATGTTGCACATTTACACACAGAGAAGCGTTGATCGCTGAGTCAGTCACAGGTGGTCAAACAGGCTGGTGCATTTCATGAAATGCAGCAGCGCCTTTGTGGCCTTGGACATAGCAGACGCACGAGTCCACGAGGCCCAGATCTCCTCTGGGACAGGCCTGTCGTCCAAGTGCCCCAAAGTTGGCAGACGGGCACTCCTCTCACCTTCGTATGGGGGGCAATCACACAGGATATGTTTGGTTGTTTCTTCGACACTACATGTGCTGCAATTGCTACATGTGCTGCAGTCCGCCATTCCAACGAGGAATGAGCAAGCGTTGGTGAAAGGACCTCCTACTTGCAGGCGGCACCGTATTTCTTCCCGTCAGTCAAAACCAGGTAAAAGTTGTAGTATCATATGTGGGTCCATAGCATATAAGCGCCTGCTGGTGAACTCCGCTGTATTCAATTTTCTTAGAGTAATAATATGGGCAAGACCGCTGAGGTGCCGCGCGGCATCGGTTCTCCACAGTCGTGTATCGATGTGTTTTCACGTTTTCCATGTGCCTCACGGGCAGCTTTGTCGGCACTTTCATTGCCAGTGATGTTTCATTGCCCATGCAGCCACTGAAATACAATGTCGTGGCCTCTGTCCACCGCTTGATGGTAGCGTAATCGTATCTCTGCTGTCAGCTGTTCATATGCATGGGCTGCGGCGCCGAGCTGATAAGAGTGATTGCAGGGCTGTATTTGAGCCACAGAATATAACCCAGTGATTTGGTGACTGTTGATGCACATAAAGCACTGTGCAACGGAGGGCAACAAGTTTGGACCCTGTCGATGTTTTGAGGTGGCTGATCTTGAACTTCTTGCAGATTGGTGTCGACGGTATAACTAGGGCACCAGTAGAGCTGGTTAGAGTTGAAAAGCCATCTGTGTAAATGTGAACTCGATTGGAGTAGGGGAATCATGCAGTAGATGTAGAGCGGCTTGATTCTGGGCACAAGTTGGCAAGTCGGACTTCTTTCCAACTCCTGGAATACATTACTGCCGTCAGAGTGCGCTGCTTCGAAAATTAAATGGTGGCGTAGCTACTCGTATACTTCATTTTTGGGCTGTTTTCAGGTGAACTAAACTTTTTTTACGCAATGAAAAATGGGTTCTTGTTTCATTTCAGAACTGTCGTCTACCCCCGTGGCTCTATCATTTTCTTCAGCGTCGCATAAGGCGAATCCTCTACGGTACATTGTAACGAGACGCCAGTTTTTCCCTGCGGCTGATGGTAGCAAGTAGGACCTCCGAGAGTGGAGTTCGACCTATAGTGATATGCATAATGGTTCTCGCTTGCATGAGAAATAAACGGGGAATGAAAGAATTCCATGGTCCACTGTTTCCTACTTAGATGTGGGCCGGCTGTGAAGCGTGCAGATGCAGCGCGGGAGCTCGGTTGAACCGTGCTAATCATGCATGGTTGATTGGTCAAGCGGAGCTTGATAACGAGAGGCACGCCGAAATTGCGATTGTCCAAGTGTAACATCATGGGTGCGGTGACGCTTGACTTGTTTTTCTCGAAAAGACGAAGACACGTCGGTGATTGGCAAAATCACAAGTATACTTAAAGCTTATACCTATACAAGGCAGCCACGTATTAAAGTTCTATACAAATTAAACGCGGTGTAAGGCATCGCCAGTCAAAGCAACTAAACAATATTTAAAATTATTATGTTACACTTCCCTTTCTTCGAGGGCCAACTATAGTTTCTCTTCGTGTTAGACTCAACCGCTTAGCTTAGCTTAGAATACAAGCCCTCGCTTGTATTCTCGAGTGGTTTGTAGCACGGAGAGGCTGACCATATGAAGAGTTCTGCGGCTCTGGTTGGAAGCACGCGCGCAATGGTCAACGCGCCATTCAAGTATTGATCATGCGTGCATGAGTGCTATTCCCAAATACATCGGTGGACGTTACATGTCATGTCAAGATACGTGTCAAGATACATGTCAAGATACATGTCATGCAAACTTATGCCCTTAAAACACTGTGAAATGATTCCGCTAGGAATCTGCAGGCTGGCGTTTTAAAGCGAATGACGCTTTCACCCGTTTGCGTGGTGTGTCTGTGGTGGTCCGACCCCCGCCGCCGATTCAAAGGCGCCGATGCAAAAAGCACCTGCTCTGGCGCGACGGACTTGCGGGGTGCGCTAGCTGGTCGCCGAACGCCAACTTTTATAGCTCTTTGAAACGTACGTGCTGTCGCGCGGGAGCTTTGCGGCGTCCTGAAGGTTTACATGCTGTGGAGGAGAGCTCGGGAAGG